>NC_090419.1:9378698-9678698 GCF_036365525.1 Heterodontus francisci
CGACACCGAGCAGGACAGGCCGCTGGAAGAGAGAGGAGGAGGAGGAGGAGGGGGGCGAAGGGCATTCGGCAGCAGGCCATATCCGTTTGGGGAGTGAATCTCCGATCTGAACCTCAGCCAGGAGGAGTGTGTGTGTGTGCGGGGTGTGTGGGGGGGGGGGGCGTCTCCAACAAGGACGTCCTCACCGAAGTCTGCCACCTGCTGCAGCCGCAACTGCAGCCTCAGAGCAGGGCGAGGACGGCATTGCCAGCGGCTGTGAAGGTGACAGCGGCCGTGAACTTTTATGCGTCGGGCCTGCTCCCGCCTGGAAGGAGCGATATTTGCAACGTCTCCCAGTCTCGCCGGAGAGAAGCAGGCTGAGGAAACTGTGTGGCTTTGTGAGGATTGCAGGTTAAACCATGGTGCAGGCCGCCATTGCCTGCCCACATTGCGGGCGCGTTCTGCCAACTCTGTCCTGTACTGCACGCAAAAGGGATTCCACTCCCTGAACGTCCAGGTGTACGACCATACTCGACGTGTCCTGAAGGCCACTGCCTGGTACCCTGGCAGCTCTCATGATCCCTTCGTTCTGCACCAGTCCACTGTGCCATCTGCATTTGAGCTACTCCGAGACACTAGAGGACGGCCACTGGGCAACAAGGGCTATCCTTTGGCAACAAGGCTCACGGCTCCGGAGCACAACCCACACACAGGGTGGGCTGCGTGCACGGGAGGAAAGCCATGCGGTCGGGCAGACTATTGGGGTGTTTAAACAATGCCTGGACCGCTCTGGAGGAGCCCTGCAGTACGAGGCAGAGTAACGTGTTAGGATTCATGGTGGGCGGCTGCGTGCTGCCCGGCCCTTGGCACCGAATATACAACAACCAGCTGAGGAAGAGGAGGAGGAAGGAACCAGCCCACCCCCTTTCTGACTGGTCTGTCCATGATCAGCGATCCCAGTAAACACAACCCCAATTCCCCATCAGTCCCACAGCCCATCTTCCCTGTTACTGACTGTCACAGAGTCTGCTTGGCCACGTTACCGAAATAAACACAATCAACATTCCAACCACATTTATAAACCAAGGACTGCATATTGCATACAAAAGTCAACTAATCACCCTGTGCGTCCACTCAGTGCCTGTCTTCGTGTGCCTTTTGCCTACGCTGGAACAAGGGGGCCCAGGCAGAAGGGTAGGGTTGTGGTCGGGGGGTGGGGGGGGGGGGTGCATGCTTACACCATCTGCAGCTTGTACATCAGAAGAGAGTGTGGGCTGTGAGGAGGTGGATTAGCTATGAGGATACCGCTGTTTTTGATGGTTTCAGCCCTGCTGCTGCCCACAGCCTCAGGCATGGTGGCTCCAATGATGGTGATGACTGTCTCCTCCGCGGAGCTGTGCCTGTGGCCCGACGCCAGTTAGCTCCTGCCGCCTCGAGTTATGTGCCACCTTGTCCTGCAAGAGAGGGGGAAGTGTGTCAGTGAGTGTGGGGCAATGCGTTTGGGGGATTATGGCCGACATGGTCGAATAGCTGGCAGTGCGTGCAAGCAGTGAGACGTGGATGTGAGGCTTTCAGCAGTGCTCAGTGGGTGAGGGTGAGGCGTGGTTGATAGAGATTGTCGGTAGGTGAGTGATGGCGGGGTGCGGGTGAATGGAACAGTGTGTGGGAGGCTAGTGGTGCAGCTTGTGGGATATAACAATTGAAAGTGACCTTGACTGTGTGTATCAGGTCATTGAATTTCTTCCTGCGCTGCATCTAGTTAAAATGCACCTCCTCTCAGCCGTGTAGGCACCCCAACACCATGCTTAGCGCTGCCAGTACCCGATAATCATTTGAATGTGCAAGCGGCAAAAGTTGGCGTATTGCTTGCCCCGGAAGCACCAGGCGCAGGTTAATCGCGCATCGTAATCCCCGTGCTTGTCTTCGGGGGTTATCGGGTTCTGTGGCATCATGTAATCCGGGTCGGACACACCCCCAGTGCCATACTGAGGGAGCGCCGCACTGTCGGAGGGTCAGTACTGAGGGAGCGCCGCACTGTCGGAGGGTCAGTACTGAGGGAGAGCCGCACTGTCGGAGGGTCAGTACTGAGGGAGCGCCGCACTGTCGGAGGGTCAGTACTGAGGGAGCGCCGCACTGTCGGAGGGTCAGTACTGAGGGAGCGCCGCACTGTCGGAGGGTCAGTACTGAGGGAGCGCCGCACTGTCGGAGGGTCAGTACTCAAGGAGCGCCGCACTGTCGGAGGTTCAGTACTGAAGGAGCGCCGCACTGTCGGAGGGTCAGTACTGAAGGAGCGCCGCACTGTCGGAGGTTCAGTACTGAAGGAGCGCCGCACTGTCAGAGGGTCAGTACTGAGGGAGCGCCGCACTGTCGGAGGGTCAGTACAGAGGGAGCGCCGCACTGTCGGAGGGTCAGTACTGAGGGAGCGCCGTGCTGTCGGAGGGTCAGTACTGAAGGAGCGCCGCGCTGTCGGAGGGTCAGTACTGAGGGAGCGCCGCACTGTCGGAGGGTCAGTACTGAGGGAGTGCCGCACTGTCGGAGCGTCAGTACTGAGGGAGCGCCGCACTGTCGGAGGGTCAGTACTGAGGGAGCGCCGCGCTGTCGGAGGGTCAGTACTGAGGGAGCGCCACGCTGTTGGAGGGTCAGTACTGAGGGACCGCCGCGCTGTTGGAGGGTCAGTACTGAGGGAGTGCCACACTGTCGGAGGGTCAGTACTGAGGGAGTGCTGCACTGTCGGAGGGTCAGTACTGAGGGAGTGCCGCACTGTCGGAGGGTCAGTACTGAGGGAGCGCCGCGCTGTCGGAGGGTCAGTACTGAGGGAGCGCCGCGCTGTTGGAGGGTCAGTACTGAGGGAGTGCCGCACTGTCGGAGGGTCAGTACTGAAGGAGCGCCGCACTGTCGGAGGGTCAGTACTGAGGGAGTGCCGCACTGTCGGAGGTTCAGTACTGAGGGAGTGCCGCACTGTCGGAGGGTCAGTACTGAGGGAGCAATGCACTGTCGGAGGTTCAGTACTGAGGGAGCGCCGCACTGTCGGAGGGTCAGTACTGAGGGAGTGCCGCACTGTCGGCCTTTCAGATGAGATATTAAACCGAGGTGACATTCCCTCATCCCTGGTCCCATTTTGCTCTAAGGAGAATCATCAACAGCTTCCCTAGTTTCTCAATCTAACTGAAGTCTCTCACCCCTGGGACTGTTCTGATAGTTGACCTTCCCTTGAAGTGAAATAGTACTGATGGGCCATTGAGTGGAGACTGCCATGAGGTTGGTGTTCGGGCAAAGTGGGCTTGGCATGTCTAAAGAATGAGCCATTGATGCACAGACAGGTTGTCATCTAATTCTGGAGGCGGCCCATTGCGGTCAGAAGTACACAGTGAGTTTACTGAAGTTCCGTTTGTGTATAATGGCAGCTTTTCAATTTAGACTGGCATGAAAATGCTTACATGGGTTTGCTGAAGAAGTGCAGAGAGCTGCTTTCTACTTAAGGGGAAAGCTACCTCCACATTCAAACCAGAAAGAGGGCAGTAAGATCCTCCGACAGTGCGGCTCTCTCTCAGTACTGACCCTCCGACAGTGCGGCTCTCCCTCAGTACTGACCCTCCGACAGTGCGGCGCTCCCTCAGTACTGACCCTCCGACAGTGCGGCGCTCCCTCAATACTGACCCTCCGACAGTGCGGCACTCCCTCAGTACTGACCCTCCGACAGTGCGGCGCTCCCTCAGTACTGACCCTCCGACAGTGCGGCACTCCCTCAGTACTGACCCTCCGACAGTGCGGTGCTCCCTCGATGTTGACCCTCCGACAGTGCGGCGCTCCCTCGGTACTGACCCTCCGACAGTGCGGCGCTCCCTCGGTGTTGACCCTCCGACAGCGCGGTGCTCCCTCGGTACTGACCCTCCGACAGTGCGGCGCTCCCTCAGTACTGACACCGAGTGAAGTGTCGGGCCTGGATTATGAGGCTCAGGTCTCTGAAGTGGGTGCTCGACCCCACGATGATCTGGCTGAGAGCGGGGAGTGAGACCGGCTGAGTGACCTGCGTGCTTACTGAAAGGTATTTCTACGTTGAGCATCTCAGCAGGTACGTATTTTGACCTCTAGCCACAGAGACACTAACAACACAGGTTAACAGTCAAGACAAAAGCAAATCAAACATTGCAGTTCATTTCTACAGGGATGGAATTGAAAAATAGGTTCTGTACAATTTGTATAGAACCTTGGTTGGACCACACTTGGAATACTGTGTACAGTTCCAGTCTCTGTATCACACTCGGAATACTGTGTACAGTTCCAGTCTCCGTATCACACTCGGAATACTGTGTACAGTTCCAGTCTCTGTATCACACTCGGAATACTGTGTACAGTTCCAGTCTCCTTATCACACTCGGAATACTGTGCACAGTTCCAGTCTCTGTATCACACTTGGAATACTGTGTACAGTTCCAGTCTCCTTATCACACTCGGAATACTGTGTACAGTTCCAGTCTCCGTATCACACTCGGAATACTGTGTACAGTTCCAGTCTCCTTATCACACTCGGAATACTGTGTACAGTTCCAGTCTCTGTATCACACTTGGAATACTGTGTACAGTTCCAGTCTCCTTATCACACTCGGAATACTGTGTACAGTTCCAGTCTCCGTCTCACACTCGGAATACTGTGTACAGTTCCAGTCTCCGTCTCACACTCGGAATACTGTGTACAGTGCCAGTCTCCGTACCACACTCGGAATACTGTGTACAGTTCCAGTCTCCGTATCACACTCGGAATACTGTGTACAGTGCCAGTCTCCGTATCACACTCGGAATACTGTGTACAGTTCCAGTCTCCGTATCACACTCGGAATACTGTGTACAGTGCCAGTCTCCGTATCACACTCGGAATACTGTGTACAGTTCCAGTCTCCGTATCACACTCGGAATACTGTGTACAGTGCCAGTCTCCGTATCACACTCGGAATACTGAAATCAGGACATGGAAATGGATCAAAGGTTGGAATGGGTGGTGTTTGGCTGGGAGAATTTATCAAGCCATCTGTCAGATGTTTGCAAAGAGAAAAAGTAATGATAAGCCAAAGTCTGTATTTTTTTCACTTGAGGTTCAGGCAGATGTTCCTGAGTTGTGAGGGTTAGGCTTGGCTTGGCTTGTCTCGAGTGTAACTGTCTCCGTCCAGCTGTTCTACCCAACATCCGCCCCCGCAGTCCCGGAGGGAAAGACGCCCAAATGTCCAGAGCGGGAACAGAATCAGGAATCGCTGCCGCTTCCCTCAACTATTTCCCAGTTCTCCGAGGCACTGGCTCTTTGCCTGGCAGCCCCCCATTTCCCCCAACCCCAATCCCCGAGTCAGGGTTCAGGGACTAGGAGAAGGGGGGAACAATGGTTGTTGCAAACCTGGCTGACTTTGAAAAAGAAAGACTCTGGCTTCTCCAGCACGTTTCAGCACATCAGGATGTCCGAAGGCAGCTCACAGGCAATGAAGCAGTTCATTGGAGACATAGCAGCCGGTTTGTGCATGGCAAGATCCCACAAACAGCAACGTGACGATCACACCGTGTGCCTTTTAGTCATGTTGGTCAATGGCCCCAGGTCACCGGGGTGAACTCCCTTGCACCCTAGCCCCCACGCCCCCTGCTATTCCAATAGTTACCGTGCTATCTTTAACATCCAGCTGAGAGGGCCGACGGGGGCCTCGGGTTTAACGTCTCATCCTGAAAGTCGGCCCCTCCGACAGTGCGGCACTCCCTCGGCACTGACCCTGCAACAGTGCGGCGCTCCCTCAGTACTGACCCTGCGACAGTGCGGCGCTCCCTCAGTACTGACCCTGCGACAGTGCGGCGCTCCCTCAGTACTGACCCTGCGACAGTGCGGCGCTCCCTCAGTACTGCCCCTCCGACAGTGCGACGCTCCCTCAGTACTGACCCTCCGACCGTGCGGCGCTCCCTCAGCACTGACCCTCCGACAGCGCGGCACTCCCTCAGTACTGACCCTCCAACAGCGCGGCGCTCCCTCAGTACTGACCCTCCGACAGTGCGGCGCTCCCTCAGCACTGACCCTCCGACAGTGCGGCGCTCCCTTGGCACTGACCCTCCGACAGCGCGGCACTCCCTCAGTACTGACCCTCCGACAGCGCGGCACTCCCTCAGCACTGACCCTCCGACAGTGCGGCGCTCCCTCGGCACTGACCCTCCGACAGTGCGACGCTCCCTCAGTACTGACCCTCCGACCGTGCGGCGCTCCCTCAGCACTGTCCCTCCGACAGCGCGGCACTCCCTCAGTACTGACCCTCCGACAGTGCGGCGCTCCCTCAGCACTGACCCTCCGACAGCGCGGCACTCCCTCAGTACTGGGGGTGGGGTGGGGGGCGGTTGGTGGGGGAGGAAGTGTTGGACCTCGACTACGCGAATTGTGATAGACGGACTCCCCGCCCCTCGGATTGGTCTGTGAATTAGATGATCTGGGTCATCATCGAATGACTGTTGGTGGGATCTTGCTGTGCGCAAATTGGCTGCAATGGTGACGGCGCTTCAAAATAAAAGTCCTTGGTTGGCCGGGAATGCGCGCTGTGATGTCCTGAGATTGTGAAAAGTGTTCGAGAAGTGCAAATCTTTACTGATCCTCCCGCCGCTGCTGTGCACCCCCCTCCACACCCCCCCCCGATCTTATTTCCAGCTCATTCTCAGCCAAGATTCTTATATAACTAATCCTTGATAGGGAGGGCGAGGAGGAGGAGGGTCTTTGAGACCTCATTGGCAACAGTACCTATTAGCCAGAATTTGACATGCAGATGAAGGCTGCGGAGGGGGAGGGGAACAGGATGGTCGGTTGGGAGGAGGGGGAGTGGAGGTTGCTGTTGGGGAGAGGCTTTTTAGCTGAAAGGGAAAGTCTTAACTCCAACCATACCCCATTGCCAATCCTTTTTATTTGTACCACCCTGCTTCGTAATGCAGCTCCCCTTCCCCCAGGCTCACACTCTCTCCCTCCGTCCCATTCTAACACCGAGCAGAGTTCAGGAACAAAAAAAGACCCACCCCAGCAAAAGTTCCTTGTCCTCGTTTTAAAGGAATAAACAACAGGCCAGGATTTGGAGTTCTGTTATTCATCAGGCTCCCACTGCTACAATAACAGGAAGTGGAATTCTTTGGCTTCAAGTTTGTTATAATTTATAGAGGGAGAGACCCAAAAACATTCAACAGGAAATAACTGCTTCAATTTGCTCCAAGACTCCTTACCTTCCGCACCACCCCCCCACTCTCAAAAAAGGGGGACTGTAAATTCATAGAACGATACAGCAGGAGGCCCATTCGGCCCATCGTGTCCCTGCCAGCTCTTTGAAAGATCTATCCATTTAATCCCCCCCCCCCCCCCCACCCCGCTTCCAGTATTTCTCCAACTCCCCTTTTGAAAGTTACGATTGAATCTGCTTCCACCGCCCTTTCAGGCAGCGCGTTCCAGATCAAAACAACTCACTGCGTCAAAAACATTCTCCTCCTCTCCCCCCTCTGGTTCTTTTCCCGATTATCTTCAATCTGTGTCCCTCTGGTTACCGACCCTCCCGCCACTGGGAACAGTTTCTCCTGATTTACTCCATCGAAACCCTTCCTGATTTTGAACGCCTCGATTAAATCTCCCCTTATCCTTCTCTGCTTGAAGGAGAACAATCCCAGCTTCTCCCAGTCTCTCCATGTAACTGGAGTCCCTCATCCCTGGAACCATTCAGTAAATCTCCTCCGCACCCTCTCCAACGCCTTGACATCCTTCCTAAAGTGCAGGGCCCAGAGTTGTTTCCAGCTTCCTGGGGAGTGTGAGAGATCAGCTCTCAAGGGACTAGGGGCTTCTGATGTCCTGAATGACCCCCTTAAGAGAGTTGGAGCGGGCGAGGTGGGTGGGGAGGGTGTTAACTCTTTCAGGGAGGTGAGGAAGCAGGAGCAATATCTCAGTGAGCCAGTGGTCAATCTATGGAACAGGTTTCCGTATCTCAGTGAGCCAGTGGTCAATCTATGGAACAGGTTTCCGCGGGAGACAGTGGAAACAGAGACTCTTTGCTGAGGCAAATGCAAATTGAAGAGTCCTTTCAAAAACTAGCATTTGAGGCATCAGCCTTTGAGTAATTTGAGACATGACATGGTGATTGTAGCATGCTTGGGAGGAATAGGTGACGATGGACCTGCTAACAAGGCAGTGAATAACAGAGATGGGGTTCTGGGCTTTGAGTAGATGCACGGAGTACAAAAACCGGGAAGTTCTGCTCGACCTACAGAAAAGACAGCTGGAGAATTGTGTCCAGCTCTGGGCCCCAAACTTTGGAAAGGATGTGTGAAAGCTTTGGAGAGGGTGCAGAGATTCACTGGAGTAGTCCCAGGGATGCGGGATTACAGTGACGTGGAGAGACTGGGAGAAGCTGGGATTGTTCTCCTTCGAGGAGAGAAGGTTAAGCCACCCAGAGAGCGGTGAGAATGTGGAACCCGCTCCCACAGGGAGTGGTCAAGGTGAATAGCATACCCCAGTGTAACCTTAGAAAGGATATGTTAGCTTTGGAAGGAGTGCAGCACAGATTCACCAGAGAGTTACTAGGGCTCCAAGGGACTCGATTATGAGGAGAGATGACATAAACTAGGCGCCTGTTCTCTGGAACATTGACGGTTAAAGAGTGATAGGATTTTAAAAGGAATTGCTCGGGTAGAGAGACCGAAACATTTTCCACTGGAACAAAGTGACATAACTTTAAAGATAGAGCCAGACTATTCAGGAGAGAAGTTAGGCAACACTTCTTCACACAAAGAAGAGTGGACACTCCCTCCCTGAGAAAGCAGCAGATTCTGGCTCGATTAAACATTTGAAATCGGAGATGGATAGATTTCTGCTGGACACGGGTATAGAACAATATGGGAGCCTAGGCCGGTGGATGGAGTTGCGATACAAATCAGCCATCATCCCATCAAACAGCGGAACAGGCTGGGAGGGGGCTGAATGGCCTCCTCCTGTTCTATGTTCTGATCGGAGGGTCCGTGCGCTGGGGTTTACGCCCGATAGTGTGTCAGCTGGAGCTCACCGGGCCGGAGGGGAGAGTGTTGAAGAGGGAATGAAGGCGTGGGTTAGGTTTTCAGGGGTGGAGGGGGCTTTGGGGTGGGGGGGGGGGGGGGAGGGCGGGGGGTTGAGGCTCAGCTCAGGGTCACATGGGCCCTTGAATGAGCAACAAGACAGGGGACGGAATTTTAAAAAGGCTCGGCCAGTGCGAACTTCCACTATCCTTTAATTTCCGGGACCTGGCAGGGAGGTCAGAGAGGGCATGGGCTCTCGACCTTAAGGAATGCCAAAGGTCAAGAAGGCGATTGTGAATTTGCCACTGCCTGTACAAGCTTTCTGCGGAGAGACCCACATCTACATTCCCCTATAAAAACACGAATCACAAAACATTTATAGTCGACGCCAGTGACACACTTATGTTTCTCTACATTCTTTCCCTCCTCATCTGCCAGCTAGCTGCCTGCCTAGGCCTCGGTGCCATAGCAACATCACTGATTCTTCTGAGCTGTATTGCTCAGCAAGCTGCTCCTGCAACTCCCCCTCGCCATAGGATTGTAGAGAGAGTGATTCTGAGTCCAGGATTGATTGGGCTCCTGAGGGACTGGACATTAACCTCAGCTGTATCGCAGACACCAGAGCCCACACAGGCGGAGAGACGGAATTCCAAACCCTTTCCTAGTAATATCAATCTCACCTACTCATTCTCCCCGTATCCCTCAATCCCAGCCACCTTCTCTCCATATCCATCAATCCCACCCACCCACCTTCTCCCCATATCCCTCAAATCCCACCCACCCACCTTCTCCCCATATCCCTCACTCCCCACCCACCCATCCACCTTCTCCCCATATCCCTCAATCCCACCCACCCACCTTCTCCCCATATCCCTCAAATCCCACCCACCCACCTTCTCCCCATATCCCTCACTCCCCACCCACCCATCCACCTTCTCCCCATATCCCTCAATCCCACCCACCCACCTTCTCCCCATATCCCTCACTCCCCACCTACCTACCTTCTCCCCATATCCCTCACTCCCCACCCACCCACCTTCTCCCCATATCCCTCACTCCCCACCCACCCAACTTCTCCCCATATCCCTCAATCCCACCCACCCACCTTCTCCCCATATCCCTCAATCCCACCCACCCACCTTCTCCCCATATCCCTCACTCCCCACCTACCCACCTTCTCCCCATATCCCTCACTCCCCACCCACCCACCTTCTCTCCATATCCCTCACTCCCCACCTACCCACCTTCTCCCCATATCCCTCAATCCCACCCACCCACCTTCTCCCCATATCCCTCAATCCCACCCACCCACCTTCTCCCCATATCCCTCACTCCCCACCCACCCACCTTCTCCCCATATCCCTCACTCCCCACCCACCCACCTTCTCCCCATAACCCTCAATCCCACCCACCCACCTTCTCCCCATATTCCTCAATCCCACCCACCCACCTTCTCCCCATAACCCTCAATCCCACCCACCCACCTTCTCCCCATATCCCTCAATCCCACCTACCCACCTTCTCCCCATATCCCTCACTCCCCACCTACCTACCTTCTCCCCATATCCCTCAATCCCACCTACCCACCTTCTCCCCATATCCCTCACTCCCCACCTACCTACCTTCTCCCCATATCCCTCACTCCCCACCTACCTACCTTCTCCCCATATCCCTCAATCCTACCCACCTTCTCTCCATATCCCTCAACCCACCCACCCACCTTCTCCCCATATCCCTCACTCCCCACCTACCCACCTTCTCCCCATATCCCTCACTCCCACCTACCCACCTTCTCCCCATATCCCTCAATCCCACCTACCCACCTTCTCCCCATATCCCTCAATCCCCACCTACCCACCTTCTCCGTATATCCCTCACTCCCCACCTACCCACCACCTCCCCATATCCCTCACTCCCCACCTACCTACCTTCTCCCCATATCCCTCACTCCCCACCTACCCACCTTCTCCCCATATCCCTCACTCCCACCTACCTACCTTCTCCCCATATCCATCAATCCCACCCACCCACCTTCTCCCCATATCCCTCACTCCCCACCTACCTACCTTCTCCCCATATCCCTCACTCCCCACCTACCTACCTTCTCCCCATATCCCTCACTCCCCACCTACCTACCTTCTCCCCATATCCCTCACTCCCCACCTACCTACCTTCTCCCCATATCCCTCACTCCCCACCTACCCACCTTCTCCCCATATCCCTCACTCCCACCTACCTACCTTCTCCCCATATCCATCAATCCCACCCACCCACCTTCTCCCCATATCCCTCACTCCCCACCTACCTACCTTCTCCCCATATCCCTCAATCCCACCTACCTACCTTCTCCCCATATCCCTCAATCCTACCCACCTTCTCTCCATATCCCTCAACCCACCCACCCACCTTCTCCCCATATCCCTCACTCCCCACCTACCCACCTTCTCCCCATATCCCTCACTCCCCACCTACCTACCTTCTCCCCATATCCCTCACTCCCCACCTACCCACCTTCTCCCCATATCCCTCACTCCCCATCTACCCACCTTCTCCCCATATCCCTCACTCCCACCTACCCACCTTCTCCCCATATCCCTCAATCCCACCTACATACCTTCTCCCCATATCCCTCAATCCCACCCACCCACCTTCTCCCCATATCCCTCACTCCCCACCTACCTACCTTCAGCCCATATCCCTCACTCCCCACCTACCTACCTTCTCCCCATAGCCCTCACTCCCCACCTACCTACCTTCTCCCCATATCCCTCAATCCCACCTACCCACCTTCTCCCCATATCCCTCAATCCCCACCTACCCACCTTCTCCGTATATCCCTCACTCCCCACCTACCCACCACCTCCCCATATCCCTCACTCCCCACCTACCTACCTTCTCCCCATATCCCTCACTCCCCACCTACCCACCTTCTCCCCATATCCCTCAATCCCACCTACCTACCTTCTCCCCATATCCCTCACTCTCCACCTACCCACCTTCTCCCCATATCCCTCACTCCCCACCTACCCACCTTCTCCCCATATCCCTCAATCCCACCTACCTACCTTCTCCCCATATCCCTCACTCCCCACCTACCCACCTTCTCCCCATATCCCTCACTCCCCACCTACCCACCTTCTCCCCATATCCCTCACTCCCCACCTACCCACCTTCTCCCCATATCCCTCACTCCCCACCTACCCACCTTCTCCCCATATCCCTCAATCCCCACCTACCCTCCTTCTCCCCATATCCCTCAATCCCACCTACCTACCTTCTCCCCATATCCCTCCCTCCCCACCTTCTCCCCATATCCCTCACTCCCCCACCTACCCACCTTCTCCCCATATCCCTCACTCCCCCATCTACCCACATTCTCCCCATCTCCCTCAATCCCCACCTACCCACCTTCTCGCCATATCCCTCAATCCCCACCTACCTACCTTCTCCCCATATCCCTCACTCCCCACCTACCCACCTTCTCCCCATATCCCTCACTCCCCACCTACCTACCTTCTCCCCATATCCCTCACTCCCCACCTACCCACCTTCTCCCCATATCCCTCAATCCCACCTACCTACCTTCTCCCCATATCCCTCACTACCCACCTACCCACCTTCTCCCCATATCCCTCACTCCCCACCTACCCACCTTCTCCCCATATCCCTCAATCCCACCTACCTACCTTCTCCCCATATCCCTCACTCCCCCACCTACCCACATTCGCCCCATATCCCTCAAACTGACAGCAGCGACCAATGCTTGACCGTGAAGCTCTTTGGGCCATTCCAAGGTCACGAGAGGGTCTAAAGAAAAGGAAGTCCTTTGTCTCTTTTCTTCCTCTTTCTTTCCGTGCCAGGAGAGCCTCATTAGCATGCGATTTGAGCAGCAAATAGTCTGTGCTCGCATCGCCAACCGCAGAGGCAACGTGAACCAGATGGAAGAAGCACAATGTGACCCAGTGTACAATTAAAGCAGGAACATTAGAAACAGGAAAGGCCATTCAGCCCCTCCAGCCTGTACTTCTGGTCAGTCAGATCATAACTGATCTGGATATTAACTCCATTTAATTGACCCCGGCCTTTCTGGGGGGAGAGAGTTCCTGATTTCCACTCCCACTTTGTGTGAAGAAGTGCTTCCAGACATCACCCCTGGCACGGACTTTAAGGTTCTGCCCCCTTGTTCTGGACTCTTCCCGCCCCCCCCCCTTCCCCCCCACACCAGAGGAAATAGTTTCTCTCCATCGACCCGATCGAATCCTTTAATCATCTTAAACCCCTCGATAATCTCCTACACTCGAGGGGAATACAAGCCCAGTCTGGGTGACCAAGCGGTGTCGGAGGGCTGTTCCACAACGGAGGGCATCGCTGCTGAGTTCTCCCAGCCGGAAGTGGGAACCTGGGCTGGTTTTGTTTTCATATCGGCACGGGGGAGTGGGGGGGGGGGGGGTGGCGGGATGCTGGTGAGGGTGGGCGTAATGTCCCGCCTGGATTATGGGCTTCGAGTCTCTGGAGTGAGGTGTCAAACTCACCACTTTCTGAGCAGCTCCTGATTCCCTGTTGGTGACAACTGGAGCAAAATGGTGGCCAAAACTCAAGACTTGTGCCTCTCTCTCTCTCTCTCTCTCTCTCGCTCTGAAGCTTTGTCTCCCTCGCTCTCTCTCCCACTCTCCATTACATTCGTCCTCTATTCCCCTCCATCTCTGACATTAGTTGCCCAGTTATTTGCCTGTCCCCATTTCTGCATCAGTGGGGAGCCTCTCTTCCTCGTTCACTCAATCGACTGGGCATCAAGCAGGACTGGGGAGGTGGCAAGACAGCTGGGAGGCTGTTGGCAGACTGGGACAGCACGTCCAGACGCCTGCTGGATCAGACACGTCTGAAGCTGCTCTCCTCGGCTGGGAGGGCAGCCAGGCCTGGGAGAGAGTGCCAAAGTGTTTGAGTTAGAGAGTAATTTCCCTCTGTTATTTCTGGGCTGCAATGCTCCTGGGTTGATTAATCGATTAACCCTTTCACCCCTTCTCCTCTCGCCCACTGACAGCTAAAGCACATACCCAGCAGAGAGGATTAACCCTGTCCCTCCCTCTTACTGCTGTGTTACTCTCAGGACAGTCTGTCCCCAGCAGAGAGGATTAACCCTGTCCCTCCCTCTTACTGCTGTGTTACTCCCAGGACAGTCTGTCCCCAGCAGAGAGGATTAACCCTGTCCCTCCCTCTTACTGCTGTGTTACTCTCAGGTCAGTCTGTCCCCAACAGAGAGGAGTAACCCTCTCCCTCCCTCTTACTGCTGTGTTACTCCCAGGACAGTCTGTCCCCAGCAAAGAGGATTAACCCTCTCCCTCCCTCTTACTGCTGTGTTACTCTCAGGTGAGTCTGTCCCCAACAGAGGATTAACCCTGTCCCTCCCTCTTACTGCTGTGTTACTCCCAGGACAGTCTGTCCCCAAAGGAGAGGATTAACCCTCTCACTCCCTCTTACTGCTGTGTTACTCTCAGGACAGTCTGTCCCCAGCAGAGAGGATAAACCCTCTCCCTCCCTCTTACTGCTGTGTTACTCCCAGGACAGTCTGTCCCCAGCAGAGAGGATAAACCCTCTCCCTCCCTCTTACTGCTGTGTTACTCCCAGGACAGTCTGTCCCCAGCAGAAAGGATTAACCCTCTCCCTCCCTCTTACTGCTGTGTTACTCTCAGGTCAGTCTGTCCCCAGCAGAGAGGATTAACCCTCTCCCTCCCTCTTACTGCTGTGTTACTCTCAGGTCAGTCTGTCCCCAGCAGAGAGGATTAACCCTCTCCCTCCCTCTTACTGCTGTGTTACTCCCAGGACAGTCTCTCCCCAATGGAGAGGATTAACCCTCTCCCTCCCTCTTACTGCTGTGTTACTCCCAGGTCAGTCTGTCCCCAACAGAGAGGATAAACCCTCTCCCTCCCTCTTACTGCTGTGTTACTCTCAGGACAGTCTGTCCCCAGCAGAGAAGATTAACCCTGTCCCTCCCTCTTACAGCTGTGTTACTCCCAGGACAGTCTGTCCCCAGCAGAGAGGATTAAACCTGTCCCTCCCTCTTACTGCTGTGTTACTCTCAGAACAGTCTGTCACCAATGGAGAGGATTAACCCTCTCCCTCCCTCTTACTGCTGTGTTACTCCCAGGGCAGTCTGTCCCCAGCAGAGAGGAGTAACCCTCTCCCTCCCTCTTACTGCTGTGTTACTCCCAGGACAGTCTGTCCCCAGCAGAGAGGATTAACCCTGTCCCTCCCTCTTACTGCTGTGTTACTCTCAGGTCAGTCTGTCCCCAACAGAGAGGATAAGCCCTCTCCCTCCCTCTTACTGCTGTGTTACTCTCAGGACAGTCTGTCCCCAGCAGAGAAGATTAACCCTGTCCCTCCCTCTTACAGCTGTGTTACTCCCAGGACAGTCTGTCCCCAGCAGAGAGGATTATCCCTGTCCCTCCCTCTTACTGCTGTGTTACTCTCAGGTCAGTCTGTCCCCAGCAGAGAGGAGTAACCCAATCCCTCTCTCTTACTGCTGTGTTACTCTCAGGTCAGTCTGTCCCCAGCAGAGAGGAGTAACCCTCTCCCTCCCTCTTACTGCTGTGTTACTCCCAGGACAGTCTGTCGCCAGCAGAGAGGAGTAACCCTCTCCCTCCCTCTTACTGCTGTGTTACTCTCAGGTCAGTCTGTCCCCAGCAGAGAGGAGTAACCCTCTCCCTCCCTCTTACTGCTGTGTTACTCCCAGGACAGTCTGTCCCCAGCAGAGAGGAGTAACCCTCTCCTTCCCTCTTACTGCTGTGTTACTCCCAGGACAGTCTGTCCCCAGCAGAGAGGAGTAACCCTCTCCCTCCCTCTTACTGCTGTGTTACTCCCAGGACAATCTGTCCCCAGCAGAGAGGAGTAACCCTCTCCCTCCCTCTTACTGCTGTGTTACTCCCAGGACAGTCTGTCCCCAGCTGAGAGGAGTAACCCTCTCCCTCCCTCTTACTGCTGTGTTACTCCCAGGACAGTCTGTCCCCAGCAGAGAGGAGTAACCCTCTCCCTCCCTCTTACTGCTGTGTTAATCCCAGGACAATCTGTCCCCAGCAGAGAGGAGTAACCCTCTCCCTCCCTCTTACTGCTGTGTTACTCCCAGGACAGTCTGTCCCCAGCAGAGAGGATTAACCCTCTCCCTCCCTCTTACTGCTGTGTTACTCTCAGGTCAGTCTGTCCCCAGCAGAGAGGATAAACCCTCTCCCTCCCTCTTACTGCTGTGTTACTCTCAGGTCAGTCTGTCCCCAGCAGAGAGGATAAACCCTCTCCCTCCCTCTTACTGCTGTGTTACTCCTAGGTCAGTCTGTCGCCAACGGAGAGGATTAACCCTCTCGCTGTGTCCAGCGGAGTGGATTAACACTGTCCCTCCCTCTTCTGCTGTGTTACTCCCAGGTCAGTCTGTCCCCAACAGAGAGGATAAACCCTCTCCCTCCCTCTTACTGCTGTGTTACTGCCAGGACAGTCTGTCCCCAGCAGAGAGGAGTAACCCTGTCCTTCCCTCTTGCAGCTGTGTTACTCCCAGGACAGTCTGTCCCCAGCAGAGAGGATAAGCCCTCTCTCTCCCTCCTACTGCTGTGTTACTCTCAGGTCAGTCTGTCCCCAGCAGAGAGGAGTAACCCTCTCCCTCGCTCTTACTGCTGTGTTACTCCCAGGACAGTCTGTCCCCAGCAGAGAGGAGTAACCCTCTCCCTCCCTCTTACTGCAGTGTTACTCTCAGATCAGTTTGTCCCCAGCAGAGAGGAGTAACCCTCTCCCTCCCTCTTACTGCTGTGTTACTCCCAGGACAGTCTGTCCCCAGCAGAGAGGAGTAACCCTCTCCCTCCCTCTTACTGCTGTGTTACTCCCAGGACAGTCTGTCCCCAGCAGAGAGGATAAACCCTCTCCCTCCCTCTTACTGCTGTGTTACTCCCAGGTCAGTCTGTCCCCAACGGAGAGGATTAACCCTCTCGCTGTGTCCAGCGGAGTGGATTAACCCTGTCCCTCCCTCTTCTGCTGTGTTACTCCCAGGTCAGTCTGTCCCGAACAGAGAGGATAAACCCTCTCCCTCCCTCTTACTGCTGTGTTACTGCCAGGACAGTCTGTCCCCAGCAGAAAGGAGTAACCCTGTCCTTCCCTCTTACAGCTGTGTTACTCCCAGGACAGTCTGTCCCCAGCAGAGAGGATTAACCCTCTCCCTCCCTCTTACTGCTGTGTTACTCCCAGGACAGTCTGTCCCCAGCAGAGAGGAGTAACCCTCTCCCTCCCTCTTACTGCTGTGTTAATCCCAGGACAATCTGTCCCCAGCAGAGAGGAGTAACCCATTCCCTCCCTCTTACAGCTGTGTTACTCTCAGGTCAGTCTGTCCCCAGCAGAGAGGAGTAACCCTCTCCCTCCCTCTTACTGCTGTGTTACTCTCAGGTCAGTCTGTCCCCAGCAGAGAGGAGTAACCCTCTCCCTCCCTCTTACTGCTGTGTTACTCTCAGGTCAGTCTGTCCCCAGCAGAGAGGAGTAACCCTCTCCCTCCCTCTTACTGCTGTGTTACTCTCAGGTCAGTCTGTCCCCAGCAGAGAGGATTAACCCTCTCCCTCCCTCTTCTGCTGTGTTACTCTCAGGTCAGTCTGTCCCCAACAGAGAGGATAAACCCTCTCCCTCCCTCTTACTGCTGTGTTCCTCCCAGGACAGTCTGTCCCCAGTAGAGAGGAGTAACCCTCTCCCTCCCTCTTACTGCTGTGTTACTCTCAGGTCAGTCTGTCCCCAGCAGAGAGGATTAACCCTGTCCCTCCCTCTTACTGCTGTGTTACTTCCAGGACAGTCTGTCCCCAGCAGAGAGGAGTAACCCTGTCCCTCTCTCTTACTGCTGTGTTACTCCCAGGACAGTCTGTCCCCAGCAGAGAGGATAAACCCTCTCCCTCCCTCTTACTGCTGTGTTACTCCCAGGACAGTCTGTCCCCAGTAGAGAGGATAAACCCTCTCCCTCCCTCTTACTGCTGTGTTACCCCCAGGACAGTCTGTCCCCAGCAGAGAGGAGTAACCCTCTCCCTCTCTCTTACTGCTGTGTTACTCCCAGGACAGTCTGTCCCCAATGGAGAGGATTAACCCTCTCCCTTCCTCTTACTGCTGTGTTACTCCCAGGTCAGTCTGTCCCCAACGGAGAGGATTAATCCTCTCCCTGTGTCCAGCGGAGTGGATTAACCCTGTCCCTCCCTCTTCTGCTGTGTTATTCCCAGGTCAGTCTGTCCCCAACAGAGAGGATAAACCCTCTCCCTCCCTCTTACTGCTGTGTTACTCCCAGGACAGTCTGTCCCCAGCAGAGAGGAGTAACCCTGTCCCTCCCTCTTACTGCTGTGTTACTCTCAGGTCAGTCTGTCCCCAACAGAGAGGATAAGCCCTCGCCCTCCCTCTTGCTGCTGTGTTACTCTCAGGTCAGTCTGTCCCCAACAGAGAGGATAAGCCCTCTCCCTCCCTCTTACTGCTGTGTTACTCTCAGGTCAGTCTGTCCCCAGCAGAGAGGATTAACCCTCTTCCTCCTTCTTACTGCTGTGTTACTCCCAGGACAGTCTGTCCCCAGCAGAGAGGAGTAACCCTCTCCCTCCCTTTTACTGCTGTGTTACTCTCAGGTCAGTCGGTCCCCAACGGAGAGGATTAACCCTCTCCCTGTGTCCAGCGGAGTGGATTAACCCTGTCCCTCCCTCTTCTGCTGTGTTATTCCCAGGTCAGTCTGTGTCCAGCGGAGTGGATTAACCCTCTCCCTCCCTCTTCTGCTGTGTTATTCCCAGGTCAGTCTGTGTCCAGCGGAGTGGATTAACCCTCTGTCATGCCTCCCACCTCCAACCTAATTGCACCAACATCTGGAGTCCAGCCGCCACCCGAGACTTCCACAACTGTGCCCATGGGCTCAGCACAGGATGGGCAGGAGACCTGGGAGCCAGCCGCAGTCATTCAATGTCATCCTCCAATTGGCAGACGTGTGCTACACCCTGAAGGGCTGCAGAGAGGGGAAATGAAGATTTATCGGGAGTTGAGGATGAATTCACCCTGATGGGAGTAATTCGGTTTCGGAGAACGGCGGAAAGCAACAGCCCCATTGAGTGAGTCATTGGCAACTCATTGGAGATGTTTAGACATTTGGTCTACCCCACAATCAAAACATTTCCCTCACATGTGGCCAGTCCAGTCTTCAAAGCTACCACAAGGCCTGACAACTCAGGCTCGAACACTGACTCACAGGTTAACATCTTCCAGTCCGGGTCTGCATGGGGCCTAGTCAATTTAGGCTTCTTCTCTTAACATGCTAATAAAAGTGGGACATTCCAGTGCTGTGGATTAAAGCCTATACTCAAAAGACAGGGCAGGTACAGCACGGGGGTTAGATACAGAGTAAAGCTCCCTCTACACTGTCCCCATCAAACACTCCCCAGGACAGGTACAGTACGGGGGTTAGATACAGAGTAAAGCTCCCTCTACACTGTCCCCATCAAAGACTCCCAGGACAGGTACAGCACGGGGGTTAGATACAGAGTAAAGCTCCCTCTACACTGTCCCCATCAAACACTCCCAGGACAGGTACAGCACGGGTTAGATACAGAGTAAAGCTCCCTCTACACTGTCCCCATCAAACAGTCCCAGGACAGAGACAGCACGGGGGTTAGATACAGAGTAAAGCTCCCTCTACACTGTCCCCCATCAAAAACTCCCAGGACAGGTACAGCACGGGGTTAGATACAGAGTAAAGCTCCCTCTACACTGTCCCATCAAACACTCCCAGGACAGGTACAGCACGGGGGTCAGATACAGAGTAAAGCTCCCTCTACACTGTCCCATCAAAAAAAAAACGGGTTAGATACAGAGTAAAGCTCCCTCTACACTGTCCCCCATCAAACACTCCCAGGACAGGTACAGCACGGGTTAGATACAGAGTAAAGCTCCCTCTACACTGTCCCATCAAAAAAAAAAAAACGGGTTAGATACACAGTAAAACTCCCTCTACACTGTCCCCATCAAACACTCCCAGGACAGAGACAGCACGGGGGTTAGATACAGAGTAAAGCTCCCTCTACACTGTCCCCATCAAACACTCCCAGGACAGGTACAGTACGGGGCTAGATACAGAGTAAAGCTCCCTCTACACTGTCCCCCATCAAACACTCCCAGGACAGGTACAGCACGGGGTTTAGATACAGTTAGAGGAGGAGAGAGAGAGGCGGAGAGGTTTAGGGAGGGAATTCCAGAGCTTAGGGCCCCAGGCAGCTGAAGGCACGGCCGCCAATGGTGGGAACAGGAGCCCCAGGGTCACATCTCGTGATTGTTTATCCCACAGCTGGGAGCTGACCCGTGCTGACCAGCTATGTAACAGAGGTGATAAAGACTCTCAGAGGCAGTCCGGTGTCTGTGTCTCGAGAGCCGTGTCTGTGTGTACAGATTGGGAACAGGCTGCTTAACAAACAGGGCTTCAGCTGAACAAATACTGCCCTGTAGTGAGATTCTCTTCCTGCTCACTCTCTCGGGGACACAGTGGGAAGCTGTCATTGAATGGGTGGTCTCTCAACTGAACCTTGCTCCTTCCTATTTAACTGAGTGTGTTGCCCCCACCTCGTCCCCACTGTTAATTTCATTGTATTATCGCCCAGCTTGATTGCATTTAGATAGGATGCCAGGTTCCCTATGGGGATAGTGTGGAAAAATGGCATTGAGGTAGAAGATAAGTCATGATCTCGCGTAATTCCAAGGATGATCCCACAACTGGGAGGTGATGACTTATCAGGAAAGACTGAACGGGCTGGGGGCTCGTCTCTCCAGAAAAGAGAAGGCTGAGGGGTGACCTGATGGAGGTCTTTAAAATGATGAAGGGGGTTTCCATTGGGTAGACGTAGAGAAAATGTTTCCACTTGTGGGGGGAGACCAGAACTCAGGAGGCCATCAATATAAGACAGTCAGTAATAAATCCAATGGGGAATTCAGGAGAAACTCCTTTCCCCAGAGAGTGGTGAGAATGTGGAACTCGCTCCCACAGGGAGTGGTTGAGGTGAATAGTATCGATGTATTTAAGGGGGAAGCTGGATAAACACACGAGGGAGAGAGGAATAGAAGGATATGGTGATAGGGGGGAGATGAGGAGTGCTGGGAGGAGGCTCGTGTGGAGCAGAAAAGCCAGCAGTGAGCAGATGGGCCGAATGGCCTGTTTCTGTGCTGTTAATACTTTCTAACAATGGAAGTGAATGGGAAGGTGTTGACCATGGTTCAGTGGGTCATGGTTCAGTGGGTCATGGTTCAGTGGGTCATGGTTCAGTGGGTCATGGTTCAGTGGGCCATGGTTCAGTGGGTCATGGTTCAGTGGGCCATGGTTCAGTGGGTCATGGTTCAGTGGGTCATGGTTCAGTGGGCCATGTTTCAGTGGGCCATGGTTCAGTGGGCCATGATTCAGTGGGTCATGGTTCAGTGGGTCATGGTTCAGTGGGTCATGGTTCAGTGGGCCATGGTTCAGTGGGTCATGGTTCAGTGGGTCATGGTTCAGTGGGTCATGGTTCAGTGGGTCTTATTCTCACCTGAGTCAGAAGGTTGAGGGTTCAAGCCCCCACTCCAGAGAATCAAGCCCCATAATCCAGGCCGACACTCCCTCGGTATCAGTACTGAGGGAGCGCCGCACTGTCGGAGGGTCAGTACTGAGGGAGTGCCGCACTGTCGGAGAGTCAGTACTGAGGGAGTGCCGCACTGTCGGGGGTTCAGTACTGAGGGAGAGCCGCGCTGTCGGGGGTTCAGTACTGAGGGAGTGCCGCACTGTCGGAGGGTCAGTACTGAGGGAGCGCCGCGCTGTCGGAGGGTCAGTACTGAGGGAGCGCCGCACTGTCGGAGGGTCAGTACTGAGGGAGCGCCTCACTGTCGGAGGCTCAGTACTGAGGGAGCGCCTCACTGTCGGAGGGTCAGTACTGAGGGAGCGCCGCACTGTCGGGGGTTCAGTACTGAGGGAGAGCCGCGCTGTCGGGGGTTCAGTACTGAGGGAGAGCCGCGCTGCCGGGGGTTCAGTACTGAGGGAGTGCCGCACTGTCGGAGGGTCAGTACTGAGGGAGCGCCGCGCTGTCGGAGGGTCAGTACTGAGGGAGCGCCGCACTGTCGGAGGGTCAGTACTGAGGGAGCGCCGCACTGTCGGAGGCTCAGTACTGAGGGAGTGCCGCACTGTCGGAGGGTCAGTACTGAGGGAGTGCCGCACTGTCGGAGGGTCAGTACTGAGGGAGCACCGCGCTGTCGGAGGGTCACTACTGAGGGAGCGCCGCACTGTCGGAGGGTCAGTACTGAGGGAGCACCGCACTGTCGGAGGGTCAGTACTGAGGGAGCACCGCACTGTCGGAGGGTCAGTACTGAGCGAGTGCCACCCTGTCGGAGGGTCAGTACTGAGCGAGTGCCGCACTGTCGGAGGGTCAGTACTGAGGGAGCGCCGCACTGTCGGAGGGTCAGTACTGAGGGAGCGCCGCACTGTCGGAGGGTCAGTACTGAGGGAGCGCCGCACTGTCGGAGGGTCAGTACTGAGGGAGCACCGCACTGTCGGAGGGTCAGTACTGAGGGAGCGCCGCACTGTCGGAGGGTCAATATTGAGGGAGCACCGCACTGTCGGAGGGTCAGTACTGAGGGAGCACCGCACTGTCGGAGGGTCAGTACTGAGGGAGTGCCACCCTGTCGGAGGGTCAGTACTGAGCGAGTGCCGCACTGTCGTAGGGTCAGTACTGAGGGAGCGCCGCACTGTCGGAGGGTCAGTACTGAGGGAGCACCGCACTGTCGGAGGGTCAGTACTGAGGGAGCACCGCACTGTCGGAGGGTCAGTACTGAGGGAGTGCCACCCTGTCGGAGGGTCAGTACTGAGGGAGTGCCGCACTGTCGGAGGGTCAGTACTGAGGGAGTGCCGCACTGTCGGAGGGTCAGTTCTGAGGGAGCGCCGCACTGTCGGAGGGTCAGTACTGAGGGAGCGCCGCACTGTCGGAGAGTCAGTACTGAGGGAGCGCCGCACTGTCGGAGAGTCAGTACCGAGGGAGCGCCGCACTGTCGGAGGGTCAGTACTGAGCGAGTGCCGCGCTGTTGGAGGGTCAGTATTGAGGGAGCGCCGCGCTGTCGGAGGTTCAGTACTGAGGGAGCGCCGCACTGTCGGAGAGTCAGTACTGAGGGAGCGCCACGCTGTCGGAGGGTCAGTACTGAGGGAGTGCCGCACTGTTGGAGGTTCAGTACTGAGGGAGCGCCACACTGTCGGAGAGTCAGTACTGAGGGAGCGCTGCACTGTCAGAGAGTCAGTACTGAGCGAGTGCCGCACTGTTGGAGGTTCAGTACTGAGGGAGTGCCGCGCTGTCGGAGAGTCAGTACTAAGGGAGCGCCGCACTGTCGGAGGGGCAGTACTGAGGGAGTGCCGCGCTGTCGGAGGGTCAGTATTGAGGGAGCGCCGCACTGTCGGAGGTGCAGTCTTTCAGGATGAGACGTTAAACCCGAGGCTCCCGTCTGCCCTCTCGGGTGGATGTAAAAGATTCCCCTGGACACTGTCAGAAGACGAGCAGGGATGGGAGATCTCCTCCATGTCCTGGAGCCCAGTGTTTAACCCTCAACCAACATCACTAAAAACAAAACAGATGATCTGGCGATTTATTCGTTTGCTGTTTGTGGGATCCTGCTCTCCACAAATTGGCTGCCGCATTTCGTACATTACGACAGTGACCGCACATCAAAAGAAAAGGTGGATAATTGGTTGTGAATCAACTTGGGATATCCTGAGCTGGTGAAAAGCAGAGTGCAAATGAGGGTCTTTCATTAAAGCTGAGTCAGTTGGACAGTGGTGTTTTAACTCTCCTAGTGATTGCTGTGTTTAACCAGGAATGGTAAATCATCTTCAAAATGGACAGCCTCCCTTTTGAGAACAGTGTGTCAGTTGTTCTTGTGGCTGGGCTAATGCCCGTTAAAGTATTTTACATGAAGCAGTGGGAGGCGATTTGCCAGGAGAAATAGTGCTCAGGGAGCCTCAGACTCCGGGCACTTTCTCCAGTAATGACTGCATTTGGCTGCAATCATTGACCACCCTGTGCTCTCGCTGGTCTCCTGGCCACAGCTCCCCCTCACTGCATACTAACCAGGCGTTGGCAAGGACCGACGGCCAATCTGTGCCAGCGCCTGCATGTCTCACCTTGGGAAACGGGAGGAAGGCCATTCAGCCCCTTTAGCCTGCTCTACATGCAATCAGATCACAGCTGATCGCCACCTCAACACTTCCTGTAGCCAACTCTGCTCAGTATCCCTCAATCCCCTTATCTATCAAAAAATCGACCAATCGCGAGTTCGAAATTCCCAATTGATCCACCCCCCACCGCACCCCCCGCCCCCCCCTCCCCCAGCCTCGACAGCTTTCTGGGGGAGAGAGTTCCAGATTTCCACTCCCCTTTGTAAATCAGCTACTGATTTACCCCACTGCACACTCACCTCCGCTTTTTCATGCCCCAGTTCTCAATGAAACCATTGCTCTCTCTCACTCTGTTCCCCTGTACGGCTGTCACCTCGCCTCCCCGCCCCCCCCCCCCCCACCCCCTTCAGGTCCAAGGGACTCAGAGTTGAGAGGATATGGCAGACAAGTGGTTTAGAAATCCAGCACCAGATCTGGCTGGACCCCATGAAACACTAACGCAAAAGCAAAATGCTGCAGGTGCTGGAAATCTGAAATAAAAACAGAACATGCTAGAAACACACAGCAGGACTGGCAGCAGAGTTAAGGTTTCAGGCCGGTGACCCTTCCTCAGAACTGGGAGGAGTTGGGTTTGACGGGCTTTAATCGGAAGGTGGGAAGAGGAACAAAACGGAAGGTGTGTGATGGGGTGGAGGGCCGGAGCGATTCCATGACAAAGGGTGCACGGCGTAAGGCCAAAGGGAGTGGCAATGGGACAAGTAAAGAAGCAAGAGATGTGTCTAGAGGAGGTGTGAATGGCAGAATGAACATCTGCCATCCAAGAGCAAATAAAAGGGGAAAAAGAGAAACAAGAAAAAACACCGACGAAAAAGAAAACAAAATGGAGGCAGAGGTTACGATGTAAAATTATTCAACTCAGTGTTGAGTCCGGAAGGCTGTAAAGTGCCCCGTTGAAAGAGGAGGTGTACCCGCCGAGATCTCTGCGCTCCTCCAATTCCGGCCTCTTGACCCATCCCCCGATTCCTATCGCTCCACCATTGGCGGCCGTGCCTTCAGCTGCCTGGGGCCCTAAGCTCTGGAATTCCCTCCCTGAACCTCTCGGGGGTGGTGGGGGGGGGGGGGGTGCGGGGGGAGATACAGATTGCTACTCCCCTCTGTGTGAAGAAGTGAATTTGCCCCCTGACCGGTTTGAAGTTTGAGATTATGCCCCTCATTCTCAATTCCCTGTACGAGAGGAAATAATTTCTCCCTTTCTACTCCAATGACTCCCATCCAACGTTCGAAACCCCCTAATCGGATTCCCCCCTCCATCTTCTCAACTCAAGGCCTTGCTAGCACGCTGCTGGTTTCAGCCAGGTCCTCCTACTGCACTTTGGTGCTGAGTGGCCTGAAAGCTTTTCATTTATTTGTCATACTTTGGAGCTTTATAGCCTCCTTAAAGCTGGTGAATAAGGACATTGTTCAGCAGACATCCGCTCCCAGCTTGTCAAGGTTTCATTAGAAGGTACCTGAGTGAGTGGAAGATTCCAGAACACAGTGCTTCCATTCATCGAGGCCTAGTCCTGAAGCCTGAAACAAGTCTCAGCAATGCCATTGGTGAATACCGAGAGCAAGCTAGGATAGCTCTCACAAATGCACTCTGTCCACAGGTTTTTAACGTTCCCTTCCACACAAAATCAAATCTCGTCTTACAACTTTTTTTTCCCCCCCCCCACCCCCGTCAAACGTTGAAGGTTTTCTAGTGTTATTTATTTTTCTGCTCGTTGACTTTCTCTGGGAAGGACTGGGTGCAAACGTACGTGGAAAAGGCTTGGTTTAGACTGGCCATAGTGTGGTTCCCCTGAGGGAACCGTGCTGGATTTACTGGGGAGCCCAGCACTTTGAGGACATTGGAGGAGCAACAGGGAGAGACAGAGAGAGAGAGAGAGACAGAACAACAGAGTGATAGATAGAGACAGAGAGAGAGTGATAGAGGTAGAGAGTGAAAGAGAAAAAGGGAGAGACAGAGAAAGAAAAAGGGAGAGGTGGAGAGGAAGAGTGATAGAGAGAGCAGGTCAGAGCGATAGATAATGAGAGAGAAGCAGTTATACAGAGAGTGAGAGAAAGAGAGGGGCGGAGTGATAGAGTCAGAGAGAGAGAGAAAGGGAGAGATAGAGAGACAGCAACACAGTGATAGGTAGAAAAACAGAGAGAAACAGAGAGAGAGAGAGGGCATTTAGTAAGGTTTAGAAACTGTTTATGTGCCAACAAGGCAAAGGGGCGAGATGAAGTGGGGGGTGCTGGCAGTCTTTGCAGCCTGTGTTGGGGGACTGGTTCAGTGTGGCGCCGGGGGACAAAATACGCAGCAGCGTCTCATCGGCTGGAGGGGGCCCCTGACCCCCAGGGTCACCGGGCGACCCCCCACCCCAGGCCCTACCTGGAATCGTCCGGAAGAAGGCAGCCCACGTCCCGGCAGACTGAGAAAGACCCCGAAAACCATGCCCAGCTCCCAACCCGCCAAAGGTACGTCCATTTCATTTTCCCATTCTGCTACGGTGGATCTTTTTGTTAAGGGTTACAGAACCAAGGGGCTGGATTGATTTACGATGCAGATCAGCTGTGATCTGATTGAATGGGCTGGAGGGGCTGAATGGCCTCCTCCTGCTCCTGTGTAACAGGATCTTTGTACTCATGCATTATGAAATACTACCTGTTACCCTCCAGATACCACCCACTCCTCCGAAGGAGTCAGAGTCTCTGTCTCGCGCTGCCTGTCTCTGCCCCTGCCTCTCCCTCTACAGCTCTCTGCCTCACTGTCTGTGTCTCTGTCTCTCTATTTCAATCTCTCTCTCTCTCTCTCTTTCTGTCCGTTCTGCCTCTATCTCTGTTTCGATCTCATTGCCCATCCCTCTCTACCCTCCCCGTCCCTTTCTGCCCTCCCTGTCTCCATCTATCTATCTCTTTCTCTCTGGCTTTACCTTACACTCTCTTGCATCTCTGTTACCATCTCTCTCTCTCTCTTTCTATCTGTCTATCTCTGCCTCTCCTCCTCTCTATCTCTGCTTCTCTCCCTCTGTCTCTCTCTCTGACTGTCTGTCTCACGGTCCCCATCTCTCTCCCTCTGTCTCTCTCTAATGTCCTCAGAGTTCCGCTTTCACAGTAATACTGGTACAGTTCCCTCGGGAACTACACTATGTTACCATGCCTGGCTAAGACTTGTCTTGTTTAGTTTACACAAATCCTGTACCGCCCAGGATACCTGCATAGCCACAGAGACCTCCTGCCAGATCAGAGTTATACTGCTCTCGGGTCTGTGAGGTCTGTCGTGCTGTTGGCTGATTGGAGTTATACTCACGTTAGGTTTGGTACGTAGCATAATGCTTCCCATCTATACAAGGCCTTTGTTAGCTAATTTTTCAGCACATTGGGAACCGGAGGTATAACAGACAAGAGTGTTATAACTGAGAGTCTTACAGGAACAGGAGGAGGCCCATTCAGCCCCTCCTCGAGCCTGTTACACAGGAACAGGAGGAGGCCCATTCAGCCCCTCTCGAGCCTGTTACACAGGAACAGGAGGAGGCCCCATTCAGCCCCCCTCGAGCCTGTCACACAGGAACAGGAGGAGGCCCATTCAGCCCCTCCTCGAGCCTGTTACACAGGAACAGGAGGAGGCCCATTCAGCCCCCTCGAGCCTGTTATACAGGAACAGGAGGAGGCCATTCAGCCCCTCCTCGAGCCTGTTACACAGGAACAGGAGGAGGTCCATTCAGCCCCTCGAGCCTGTTACACAGGAACAGGAGGAGGCCCATTCAGCCCCTCGAGCCTCTTACACAGGAACAGGAGGAGGCCCATTCAGCCCCTCCTCGAGCCTGTTACACAGGAACAGGAGGAGGCCCATTCAGCCCCCTCGAGCCTCTTACACAGGAACAGGAGGAGGCCCATTCAGCCCCTCCTCGAGCCTGTTACGCAGGAACAGGAGGAGGCCCATTCAGCCCCTCATGCCTGCGAGGAACTGGATGAGGCCACTTGGCCCTTGACACTGTTCCCCCATTCAATAAGATCTTGGCTGATCTGTGACCTAACTCCAAATTCTTTGCCCCAAATCCCTTAATACCTTTGGAAAACAAAAATCGATCAATCTCAGATTTAAAATTAACAATTGATCCAGTATCGATTGCCGTTTGCGGGAGAGAGTTCCAAACTTCTCCCACCCTTTGTGTGTAGAAATGTTTCCTAATTTCACTCCTGAAAGGTCTGCCTCTCAGTTTTAGTCTCTGACCCCCAGTCCTAGACTCCCCGACCAGCAGAAGCAGTTTCTCTCTCTCTCTACCCTATCAGTTCCCCCAAATATCCTGAAACCGTCAATCAAATCACTCCTTAACCTTTAAATTCCAGGGACTACAACCCGAGTTTGTGTAATCTCCCCTCGTAATTTAACCCTTGGAGACCCGGTATCATTCTGGTAAATCTCCACTGCCCTCCCTCCAAGCCCAATACATCCTTCCTAAGGTGTGGTGCCCAGAACTGTTTGTTTATTTATTTTTTATTTAGAGATACAGCACTGAAACAGGCCATTCGGCCCACTGAGTCTGTGCCGACCGAAACCACCCATTTATACTAATCCTACATTAACTCCATATTCCCTACCACATCCCCACCATTCTCCTACCACCTACCGACACTAGGGGCAATTTACAATGGCCAATTTACCTATCAGCCTGCAAGTCTTTTGGCTTGTGGGAGGAAACCGGAGTACCCGGCGAAAACCCACGCAAACACAGGGAGAACTTGCAAACTCCGCACAGGCAGTACCCAGAATCGAACCCGGGTCGCTGGAGCTGTGAGGCTGCGGTGCTAACCGCTGCGCCACTGTGCTGCCCGAACTGTTCACAATACTCCAGGTGTGGGTCTAACCAGGGCTTTGTATAGCTGAAGCATGACTTCTACCCCCTTGTATTCCAGTCCTTGAGATATAAAGGCCAGCATTCCTTCAGCCTTTTTAATTATTTAATGTACCTGTTGCCACTCAGGCATTTTGCGAACCAAGTCAATAATTTGCCTTCAAATCTATGAGCTTTAGCTAACTTTATACTGAGGGTGGGGTGTGTAACAGAGAGCGTGTTGTAGCTGAGAATCTCGTATTGAGGGTGGGGTGTGTAACAGAGAGAGTTCTAGCGGAGAGCATTACACAGAGTATGGGCTGTAACAGAGACAGTGTTGTAACTGGGAGTGTTATACTGAGGGCGGGGTGTAACAGAGAGAAAGTGTTGTAATGGGGGGTATCAATCAACATCAGTTTAAAAAAAAAACAAGTGGTCTGGTCATTTATCAGATTGCTGCCTGTGGGATCCTGCCATGCACCACTATGGATGACGCATCACAGCAGTGACTGCACTTCATTGGCTGTGAGTCGTAAAGTGTTGAAATGTGCGATTTGTAATGCATTTCCTTTCTGCTTTCCAGCGAGTGAGCCGTGTGTCGTTAACGGGCTGACGCTGTACCAAGGGGCTGTGTGGTCCCCCAGACCCTGCACCGTCTGCGCCTGTGAAGAGGGCCAGGCAATCTGTGAGGACATCGAGTGCCCGGCTACCAACTGTCGCAGGAGCCGCAGGCCCCCTGGCCAATGTTGCCCAGTGTGTTTGCCAGACACCACCCAAGGTAATGGGAATCTAACAGTAACTCGCTCCCGACCACCCACTGCTGCCCATACCTTGGTGAGCGATGGCGGCTGGGTTTGTACCCACCTCTTCACCTCCACCCTCCATCCAACCATCCATTTCTCAATTTGGCACCCATGTATAGGCCTTTAAATCCTTCCATGACCTCACTTACACCACCCCCTCCTCCCTATTCTGTAAACTCCTCCAGCCCCTACAACCCTCCCTATCTCTGTAACCTCCTCCAGCCCCTACAACCCTCCCTATCTCTGTAACCTCCTCCAGCCCCTACAACCCTCCCTATCTCTGTAACCTCCTCCAGCCCCTACAACCCTCCCTATCTCTGTAACCTCCTCCCGCCCCTACAACCCTCCCTATCTCTGTAACCTCCTCCAGTTCCTACAACCCTCCCTATCTCTGTAACCTCCTCCAGCCCCTACAACCCTCCCTATCTCTGTAACCTCCTCCAGCCCCTACAACCCTCTGAGATCTCTGCCCTTCTCCAATTCCGGCCTCTTGACCATCCCCCGATTCCCATCGCTCCACCATTGGCGGCCGTGCCTTCAGCTGCCTGGGGCCCTGAGCTCTGGAATTCCCTCCCTAAACCTCTCCGCCTCTCTCTCGCCTCCTTTAAGACGCTGCTTAAAAACCGACCTCTTTGACCGAGCTTTTGGTCGCCTGTCCTTATCATCTTTGTAAGCGGCTCCGTGTCGAATTCTGTCTGTTTTATGCTCCTGTGAAGAGCCTTGTAACTTTTTGCTTTGTTCGTGGTGCTGTCTAAGTTGAGAGACTGGCGTTCCACGTCAGTTAGTTCCCTAATTGTCTGTTTCATTCCCTACGGTTTAGGTGACACTGCTACCGGCAGTCAGGGAAGTGACGCTGTCCTGAAGGGAAATCGGAAACGAGCCCCAGCTAACAGGAAGGAGGACAAGAGAGGACCGAAGGACCGCAGCAGCAGCAAGCATGGAAAGGCGAAGGAATCTGCGCGTGTGAGTGCCAAGCAGGAAGCAAGGAAACCGGAGAAAAACACAAAGAAACAGGAGCTGCATGTTGAGAAGGAAGACTTGCACAAGATACCCCGACTGGGTCTTCAGCAGCAGGGAGCAGCCACCAAAACAAAGGGACTGGTCCCCAAGAAACGGGACGTAGGCGTCAAGAAGCCGGAAGTGGTCGCTGTCGCTGGCTTCAAGAAACAGGATGGCCCAAAGAAACAGGGGGTGCTTCCCATAAAGCAGGAAGAGTCCCGCAAAGGGGGCAAGAAGAAACAGGAAGCTGCCGCTAAGAAACAGGAAGTGGGTCCTGCAGTGGGAACAAAGAAGCAGGAAATTGCTCCGCAGAGACAGGAAGTAGAAGACAACCAACTGGGAATAGTACCCAAGAGACAGAAACTAGCAGCTGCAAGGGCTCGTGGCGAGAGCACAAAGGTGCAGGAAGTGGGGCCCAAGAAGGAGCAGACCTCTCGGGCGAAAACGCAAGTCGGAGCCATGAAACAAGGGGCAGGCGGGGTCAAGACGGCAACGATGGCTGAAAGGCAGCCGCTGAAATCCTCCAGCGCTGGAAAGAACGACAAGGCGCCACGGTCGGCAGTGAAAACAGGCAACGTCACGGCCACCTCCGTCCCTTTCCCCCAGGAGCTCCTGCCCCCTCCGGAGAGCGAATTCAACATGCCATCCCTCCCAGTGGGCTGTATACTTGCAGAGAACGCCATTGCATGTCCAGCTGGCAAATTGACTGAGATCCCCATGCTTGTGGACCCAGGTTTACATACTCTCTACCTGGCAGGTAATTGGGACATCACACAGCGCAGAAGGAGGCAGTTCGGGCCATCATCCCTGTGCTGTCTCATTGAAAGAGCTATCCAATTAACCCCACATTCCACCACCCACCCCCCCCCCCCCCACCCCCCGCTCTTTCCCCCATAGCCCTGCAAATTTTTCCCCTTCAAACAGTGGAAACAGTGCTCAGTGATGCTCAGTTTGGGTTCCGCCAGGGCCACTCAGCTCCTGACCTCATTACAGCCTTGGTTCAAACATGGACGGAAGAGCTGAACTCAAGAGGTGAGGTGAGGGTGACTGCCCTTGACATCAAGGCAGCATTTGACCGAGTATGGCATCAAGGAGCCCTAGCAAAACTGGAGTCAATGGGAATCGGGGGTTAAACTCTCCACTGGCAGGAGTCATACCTAGCACAAAGGAAAATGGCTGTGGTTGTTGGAGGTCAATCATCTGAGCTCCAGGACATCACTGCTCGACTTCCTCAGGGTAGTGTCCTCGGCCTGACCATCATCAGCTGCTTCATCAATGACCTTCCTTCAGTCGTAAGGTCAGAAGTGGGGATGTTCGCTGATGATTGCACAATGTTCAGCACCATTCGTGACTCCTCAGATACTGAAGCAGTCCGTGTAGAAATGCAGCAAGACCTGGAGAATATCCAGGCTTGGGCTGATAAGTGACAAGTAACACTCGCGCCACACAAGTGCCAGGCAATGACCATCTCCAACAAGAGAGAATCTAACCATCTCCCCTTGACATTCAATGGCATTACCATCGCTGAATCCCCCACTATCAACATCCTGGAGGCTACCATTGACCAGAAACTGAACTGGAATAGCCATATAAATACCGTGGCTACAAGAGCAGGTCAGAGGCTGGGAATCCTGAGGCGAGTAACTCACCTCCTGACTCCCCAAAGCCCGTCCACCATCTACAAGGCACAAGTCAGGAGTGTGATGGAATACTCTCCACTTGCCTGGATCGGTGCAGCTCCAACAACACTCAAGAAGCTCGACACCATCCAGGACAAAGCAAGCTCGCTTGACTGGCTCCCCATCTACAAACATTCACTCCCTCCACCACCAACACACAGTGGCAGCAGTGTGTACCATCTCCAAGATGCACTGCAGCAACTCACCGAGGCTCCTTAGACAGCACCTTCCAAACCCGCGACCTCGACCAACTAGAAGGACAAGGGCAGCAAATGCATGGGAACACCACCACCTGCAAGTTCCCCTCCAAGTCACACACCATCCTGACTTGGAACTATATCGGCCGTTCCTTCACTGTCGCTGGGTCAAAATCCTGGAACTCCCTGCCAAACAGCACTGTGGGTGTACCTACCCCGCACGGACTGCAGCGGTTCAAGAAGGCAGCTCACCACCACCTTCTCAAGGGGCAATTATGGATGGGCAATAAATGCTGGCCTGGCCAGTGACGCCCACATCCCTGAACGAATGAAAAAAAAGTTTTTTACTCCATTAAACTCCAGAAAAAAACCCTCATAATTTCGAACACCTCATTCACCTCCACCTTCTCAAGGGTTAAATAGGGACGGCTAACAAATGCTGGCCTTGCTAGCGACATACAAATCCTTTGAAAGAATATAAAACGATTAAATCTTCCTTTTCCCTTTGCAGCTCTGAAGAAAATGACCCCAGGTTCTCCATCTAATGGAAGTAATGTAGAGTCATTGAGCCTATTGGGAACGATACCTGGGAAGGAATGATGAGTTACAGCATTCTCCTTCCTTACTACTAACAGCATTGAACACGGGTTAGATACAGAGTAAAGCTCCCTCTACACTGTCCCCCATCAAACACTCCCAGGACAGGTACAGTACGGGGGTTAGATACAGAGTAAAGCTCCCTCTACACTGTCCCCATCAAACACTCCCAGGACAGGTACAGCACGGGGGTTAGATACAGAGTAAAGCTCCCTCTACACTGTCCCTGTCAAACACTCCCAGGACAGGTACAGTACAGGGGTTAGATACAGAGTAAAGCTCCCTCTACACTGTCCCCCATCAAACACTCCCAGGACAGGTACAGTACGGGGTTAGATACAGAGTAAAGCTCCCTCTACACTGTCCCCCATCAAACACTCCCAGGACAGGTACAGCACGGGGGTTAGATACAGAGTAAAGCTCCCTCTACACTGTCCCCCATCAAACACTCCCAGGACAGGTACAGTACGGGGGTTAGATACAGAGTAAAGCTCCCTCTACACTGTCCCCATCAAACACTCCCAGGACAGGTACAGTACGGGGTTAGATACAGAGTAAAGCTCCCTCTACACTGTCCCCCATCAAACACTCCCAGGACAGGTACAGCACGGGGGTTAGATACAGAGTAAAGCTCCCTCTACACTGTCCCCATCAAACACTCCCAGGACAGGTACAGTACGGGGTTAGATACAGAGTAAAGCTCCCTCTACACTGTCCCCCATCAAACACTCCCAGGACAGGTACAGCACGGGGGTTAGATACAGAGTAAAGCTCCCTCTACACTGTCCCCATCAAACACTCCCAGGACAGGGACAGCACGGGGGTTAGATACAGAGTAAAGCTCCCTCTACACTGTCCCCATCAAACACTCCCCAGGACAGGTACAGGATTGAGAGAGCAATAACCAGAACGCAGTCTGTACATCTCTTTCCCTTTTAATAGTTTCACATAGCACAGTTTACTGTGAGGCGGACAGCATCTACTGCATCCTTCTGAGCTCGGGCCTCTTTCGGCTATTTACTGAATAACATATTCTGCAAAGTGCCAGATAGCACCGAGCCGTAAAATACATCTCTCTCCAGCACTGTGGTCACTGACCAGCAGAGAGACTGAGCCCTCCCTCCATCCTATTAACCTGCAGGATCCTGGCTGAGGGTAAGGGAGGGTGTAGGTAGGCAGGGGAGCTTGAGTTGAAAAAAGGACCTTCGCCTTACGTTTTTACTAATAACTCCTTATCTCAATGTCCCACCTGCTGTCCAGTCCTACGAAGATACGAACATACGAATTAGGAGTAGGAGTAGGCCACTCGGCCCTTCGAGCCTGCTCTGCCGTTCAGTAAGTTCATAGCTGAACTGATTACTCCACATTTCCACCTACCCCCGATAACCTTCCACACCCTTGCTTATCAAGAATCTATCTACCTCTGCCTTAAAAGCATTCTCTGCTTCCACCGCCTTTTGAGGAAGAGAATTCCAAAGACTCACCACCCTCTGAGAGAAAAAATTTCTCCTCATCTGTGTTAAATGGGTGACCCCTTATTTTTAAACAGTGACCCCTAGTTCTAGATTCTCCCACAAGGGGAAACATCCTTTTCACATCCACCCTGTCAAGACCCCTCAGGATCTTAAATAAAAACAAGAAATGCTGGAAATACTCAACAGGTCTGGCAGCATCTGTGGAGAGAGAAGTTTCGGGTCAGTGACCCTTCTTCAGAACTAGCAAATATTAGAAATGTGAAAGGTTTTAAGCAAGTAAAGCAGGGGTGGGGCAAGAGATAACAAAGGAGAAGGTGTAGCTAAGACAAGGTCATAGAAAATAACCAACCAGAAGGTCATGGAACAAAGGCAAACAATATGTTTTGTTGAAAGACAAAGCATTAGTACAGATAGGGTGTTAATGGGCTGAAAACTGAACCAACCAAGATAAAATAAAATAAACACAAAAAAAACCTAAAAATACAAGTAAAATGAGGGGGGCTGTCATGCTCTGAAATGATTGAACTCAATGTTCAGTCCGGCAGGCTGTAGTGTGCCTAATCGGTAAATGAGACGCTATTCCTCGAGCTTGCGTTGATGTTCACTGGAACACTGCAGCAATCCCAGGACAGAGATGTGAGCATGAGACAGAAGAAGCAAAGGTTAAAAAGTGTGCAGCACAGGAATTTGGCAGTGTTAAAAGGGTACTTATTTAAATGCAAGGGGTATACTAAATGAAGCCAATGAGCTGAGGGCACAGATAGACACATGGCAACACGAAATCGTTGCTATAACGGAAACTTGGCTTAAGTAGGGGCAAGAATGGCAGCTCAACATCCCTGGATGTCGAGTTTTCGGACGGATAGAGAGGGGGATAAGAAAGGAGGGGGTGTAACATTATTAGTTTAAGAATCACTAACAGCTTTGAGGAGGGATGATATGCTAAATGAATCATCAAATGAGATCATATGGGTGGAGCTCAGAAATAAAAAAGGGGCAGCCTCACGACTAGGAGTGCACTATAGACCCCCAAACAGTGAGAGGGAGGTAGAAGAACAAATATGTAGGCAAATTTCTGAGTGCAAAAACTACAGGGCAATAATAGTTGGGGATTTCAACTACCCCAATATCAACTGGGATACAAACAGTGTGAAGGGCAGAGGGGACGAAATTCTTCAACTGCGTTCAAGAGAACTTTTTTAGCCAGCACTTAACAAGCCCAACGAGAGGGGGCGCAATTCTAGATTTAGACTTCGGTAATGAAGCTGGGCAAGTGGATGAAGTAACAGTGGGTGACCATTTTGGAAATAGTGACCATAATACAGATAGTTTTAGCATAATCGTGGAAAAGGCAAAGATAAAATAGGAGCAAAGGTTCTAAAGTGAGGGAAGGCAAATTTTACAAAACTGAGAAGTGATCTGGTGAAAGTGGACTGGATACAGCTACTTGAAGGAAAATCAGTGGCAAACCAGTGGGCGGGGGGGGGGGGGGGGCATTCAAAAGCGAGATAGTACAGGCACAGTGTAGGAATGTCCCCACAAAGATAAAGGGTGGTACTGCCAAATCTAGAACCCCCTGGTTATCTAGAAGCTGACAGGGTAAGTTAAAGCTGAAAATGAAAGCTTATGATGATCACAAATATCTTAATACTTCAGAAAGCCGAGAGGGGTATAGAAAATGCAGGGGTGAAGTAAAAAAGGGAATTAGAAAAGCAAAGAGAGGACATGAAAAATTATTGGCAGGTAAAATCAAGGAAAACCCAAAGATGTTTTATCAGTACATTAAGAGCAAGAGGATAACTAAAGAAAAGGTAGGGCCTATCAGAGATGTACAGAGGAACTGATGCGTGGATGCAGAAGATGTGGGCAGGGTTCCTAATGAGCTTTTTTTGTCTTGGTCTTCACAAAGGAGACGGTTGATGTAGACATTATAATTAAAGAGGAGGAGTGTGAAATATTAGATACAATAAGCATAATGAGAGAGGAAGTATAGAGGGTCTGACATTCTTGAAAGTGGATAAATCGCCAGGACTGGATGGATTGCATCCCAGGTTGTTAAAGGAAAAGAGGGAGGAAATAACGGATACACTGAGGATTATCTTCAAATCCTCACTAGGTACAGCCGAGGTACCAGAGGATTGGAGGTCTGCGAACATTGTACCATTGTTTAAAAAGGGTACGAGGGAAAGGCCAAATAATTATAGGCCAGTCAGTCTGACCTCGGTGGTGGGTGAATTGTTAGAATCTATTCCGAGGGACAGGATAAACTGCCACTTAGAAAGGCACGGATTAATCAGGGATAGTCAGCATGGATTTGTTAGGGGAAGGTCATGTCTTACTAACTTAATTGAGTTTTTTGAGGAAGTGACAAGGAGGATTGATGAGGGCAGTGCAGTGGTCTACGTTGACGTTAGTAAGGCATTTGACAAGGTCTCGCATGGCAGACAGATCAGTAAAATGAAAGCCCGTGGGATACAGGGGAATGTGGCAGGTTGGATCCAGAATTGGCTCAGGGACAGGAAACAAAGAGTAGTTGTCGACTAGTGTTTTTGCGAATGGAAAGCTGTTTCCAGTGGTGTTCCACAGGGCTCAGTGTTGGGTCCCTTGCTGTTTGTGGTAAATATTAATGATTTGGACTTAAATGTGGGAGGCATGATTGGGAAATTTGCTGATGACACGAAAATTGGCCGTGTAGTTGATAGTGACGAGGACAGCTGTAGATTCCAGAATGATATCAATGGTTTGGTTGAGTGGGCGGAAAAGCGGCAAATGGAATTCAATCCAGAGAAGTGTGAGGTCATGCATTTGGGAAGGGAAAATAAAGCGAGGGAATACAGTATAAATGGGAGGATATTGAGAGGGGTAGAGGAAGTGAGAGACCTTGGAGTACATGTCCACAGGTCCCTGAAGGTGGCAGGACACGTAGATAGAGTGGTGAAGAAGGCATATGGAATACTTTCGTTTATTGGTCGAGGTACAGAATACAAAACAAGAGATGTAATGCTGGAACTGTATAAAACGCTGGGTCACCCACAGTTGGACTATTGTGTACAGTTCTGGTCACCACATTACAGGGAGGACATAACTGCTCTGGAGAGAGTACAGAGGAGATTTACAAGAATGTTGCCAGGGCTTGAAAGTTGCAGCTATGAGGAAAGATTGGATTGGCTAGGGTTGTTTTCCTTAGAACGGAGGAGGCTGAGGGGAGACTTAATTGAGGTGTACAAAATTATGAGGGGCCGAGATAGAGTCGACAGGAAGGACCTGTTTCCCCTGGCGGAGAGGTCAATTACCAGGGGGCACAGATTTAAGGTGATTGGTAGAAGGACATGAGGAAAAACATTTTCACCCAGAGGGTGGTGGGTGTCTGGAATTCACTGTCAGGATTGGTGATGCTGGAAAGTGGGATTAGATTGGGTGGCTAGTTTTTGCGGCCGGCACGAATGCAATGGGCTGAATGGCCTCCTACTGTGCCATAATTTTTCTATGATTCTATGTTTCAATCTTACTCTTCTAAATTCCAGTGGATACAAGCCTAACCTGTCCAATCTTTCCTCACAAGACAGCCCGCCCATTCCAGGTATCAGTCTAGTAAACCTTCTCTGTACTGCCTCCAACACATTAACATCCTTCCTTAAATAAGGAGACCAGTACTGTACACAGTACCCCAGATGTGGTCTCACCAATGCCCTGTATAGCTGAAGCATAACCTCCCTACTTTTATATTCAATTCCCCTCACTATAAACGATAACATTCTATTCGCTTTCCTAATTACATGCTGTACCTGCATACTAACCTTTTGCGATTCATGCACTAGGACACCCAGATCCCTCTGCATCTCAGAGCTCTGCAATCTCTCACCATTTAGATAATATGCTTCTTTTTATTCTTCCTGCCAAAGTGGACAATTTCCCACTTTCCCACATTATACTCCATTTGCCAGGTTTTTGCCCACTCATTTAACCTATCCATATCCCTTTGTAACCCCCTTATGTCCTCTTCACAAGTTACTTTCCTACCTATCTTTGTGTCATCAGCAAATTTACCCACTATACCTTCGGTCCCATCATCTAAGTCATTTATATAAATTGTAAAAATTTGAGGCCCCAGCACTGATCTCTGTGGCACACCACTCGTTACATCTTGCCAAACAGAAAATGACCCATTTATGCCGACTTTCTGTATCCTGTTCGCTAACCAATCTTCTATCCATGTCAAAATGTTACCCCCTACACCATGAGCTTTTATTTTCTGCAATAACCTTTGATGTGGCACCTTATCAAATGTCTTCTGGAAATCTAAGTACAGTACATCCTCTGGTTCCACTTTATCCACAGCACATGTAACTCCCTCAAAGAACTCCAATAAATTGGTTAAACATGATTTCCCTTTCACAAAACCATGTTGATTCTGCCTTATTACCTTGAATTTTTCTAAATGCCCTGCTATAACATCTTTAATAATAGCTTCTAACATTTTCCCTAAGACAGATGTTACGCTAACTGGCCTGTAGTTTCCTGCTTTCTGTCTCCCTCCCTTTTTGAATAAAGGAGTTACATTCACTATTTTCCAGTCCAACGGAACCTTCCCCAAATCTAGGGAATTTGGGAAAATCAAAACTAACGCATCCACTATCTCTCTAGCCACTTTTAACACCCTAGGATGAAGTCCATCATTCCTGGTTGGGAGCAGGAAGCCCATATTTGTGGTGAGCAATGCAGAAAACAGCTGGTTCCAGATGTGCTGGTCTCCATTCATGGGGGTTGTTTTGTGGCCAATCTGTTTGTTAACGTGGTGTATGTTGGGGGTGGGGTAGTGGAGAGAAGCTCTGGCAGCCACTCACCAGCTCCGCAGCTTTAATGACGGGTGACTCACTCCCTGGCTCGCAAAGGATCACAGAGCAGTGGTGGACTGCAGCCCAACAGAGGAGCCTTGGGGCCTACATTCCATCCTGCTTAGCTCTCATTGTAAGGAGAGGTCCGTTTGTTTTCAATAGCAATGCAAAATGGTCCCTTCCTCTCCCCCTGGCCAGGAGGAAATTAAAAAAGAACAGAGAAAGCCCTGTAAAGCAGGGACTCGCGCTCGCCCCAGGGTCCGAAGGTCATGGCTTCGAGCCCCCACACCAGAGACTCGAGCCCCATAATTCAACCCGACACTCCACCAGTGGAGGGTCAGTACTGAGGGAGCCCCGCTCTGTCGGAGGGTCAGTACTGAGGGAGCGCCGCACTGTCGGAGGGTCAGTACTGAGGGAGCGCCGCACTGTCGGAGGGTCAGTACTGAGGGAGCGCCGCACTGTCGGAGGGTCAGTAATGAGGGAGCGCCGCGCTGTCGGAGGATCAGTACTGAGGGAGCGCCGCACTGTCGGAGGGTCAGTAATGAGGGAGCGCCGCGCTGTCGGAGGGTCAGTAATGAGGGAGCGCCGCACTGTCGGAGGGTCAGTACTGAGGGAGCGCCGCACTGTCGGAGGGTCAGTACTGAGGGAGCGCCGCACCGTCGGAGGGTCAGTACTGAGGGAGCGCTGCACTGACGGAGGGTCAGTACTGAGGGAGCGCCGCGCTGTCGGAGGATCAGTACTGAGGGAGCGCCGCACTGTCGGAGGGTCAGTACTGAGGGAGGGCCGCACCGTCGGAGGGTCAGTACTGAGGGAGCGCTGCACTGACGGAGGGTCAGTACTGAGGGAGCGCCGCGCTGTCGGAGGATCAGTACTGAGGGAGCGCCGCACTGTCGGAGGGTCAGTACTGAGGGAGCGCCGCACTGTCAGGGGTGCCGTCTTTCGGGATGAGATGTTAAACCCGAGGTAGATGTAAAAGATCCCACAGCCACTATTGGAAGAAGAGTGGGGAGGGAGTTCTCCCTGGTGCCCTGGAGCTGATATTTATCAACAAACATCAGTAAAAACAGACCGGATGATCTGGTCATTTATCACATCGCTGTTTGTGGGATCTTGCTGTGTGCAATTTGGCTGCTGTGTTTCTGACATTACAACAATGACCGCGCTTCAAAATAAAGTCCTTCGTTGTCTGTGAGGCACTTTGGGACGTCCTGGGTGTGGTGAAAAGTGCAGTTGTCCAGCACCCACAACCCTCCCTATCTCTGTACCCACCTCCAGCACCGCCTACCCTCCCTAACTCTGTAACCTCCTCCAGCACCGACAACCCTCCCTATCTCTGTACCCACCTCCAGCACCGCCTACCCTCCCTAACTCTGTACCCACCTCCAGCACCGACAACCCTCCCTATCTCTGTACCCTCCTCCAGCACCCACAACCCTCCCTATCTCTGTACCCACCTCCAGCACCGCCTACCCTCCCTAACTCTGTAACCTCCTCCAGCACCAACAACCCTCCCTATCTCTGTACCCACCTCCAGCACCGCCTACCCTCCCTATCTCTGTACCCTCCTCCAACCCCTACAACCCTCCCTAACTCTGTAACCTCCTCCAGCACCAACAACCCTCCCTATCTCTGTACCCTCCTCCAACCCCTACAACCCTCCCTAACTCTGTACCCACCTCCAGCACCGACAACCCTCCCTAACTCTGTACCCACCTCCAGCACCGACAACCCTCCCTATCTCTGTACCCACCTCCAGCCCCGCCAACCCTCCCTAACTCTGTACCCACCTGCAGCACCGACAACCCTCCCTATCTCTGTACCCACCTCCAGCACCGACAACCCTCCCTATCTTTGTACCCTCCTCCAACCCCTACAACCCTCCCTATCTCTGTACCCACCTCCAGCCCCGCCAACCCTCCCTAACTCTGTACCCACCTGCAGCACCGACAACCCTCCCTATCTCTGTACCCACCTCCAGCACCCACAACCCTCCCTATCTCTGTACCCACCTCCAGCCCCGCCAACCCTCCCTAACTCTGTACCCACCTCCAGCACCGACAACCCTCCCTATCTCTGTACCCACCTCCAGCACCCACAACCCTCCCTAACTCTGTACCCTCCACCAGCACCGACAACCCTCCCTATCTCTGTACCCACCTCCAGCACCGCCTACCCTCCCTAACTCTGTACCCACCTGCAGCACTGACAACCCTCCCTATCTCTGTACCCACCTCCAGCCCCGCCTACCCTCCCTAACTCTGTACCCACCTGCAGCACTGACAACCCTCCCTATCTCTGTACCCACCTCCAGCCCCGCCTACCCTCCCTAACTCTGTACCCACCTCCAGCACCGACAACCCTCCCTATCTCTGTACCCACCTCCAGCCCCGCCTACCCTCCCTAACTCTGTACCCTCCTCCAGCACCGACAACCCTCCCTATCTCTGTACCCACCTCCAGCACCGCCTACCCTCCCTAACTCTGTACCCACCTGCAGCACTGACAACCCTCCCTATCTCTGTACCCACCTCCAGCCCCGCCTACCCTCCCTAACTCTGTACCCACCTCCAGCACCGACAACCCTCCCTATCTTTGTACCCTCCTCCAACCCCTACAACCCTCCCTATCTCTGTACCCACCTCCAGCACCGACAACCCTCCCTATCTCTGTACCCACCTCCAGCCCCGCCTACCCTCCCTATCTCTGTACCCACCTCCAGCACCGACAACCCTCCCTAACTCTGTACCCACCTCCAGCACCAACAACCCTCTCTATCTCTGTACCCACCTCCAGCCCCGCCTACCCTCCCTAACTCTGTACCCACCTCCAGCACCGACAACCCTCCCTATCTCTGTACCCACCTCCAGCACCGACAACCCTCCCTAACTCTGTACCCACCTCCAGCACCGACAACCCTCCCTATCTCTGTACCCACCTCCAGCCCCGCCTACCCTCCCTAACTCTGTACCCACCTCCAGCACCAACAACCCTCTCTATCTCTGTACCCACCTCCAGCCCCGCCTACCCTCCCTAACTCTGTACCCACCTGCAGCACTGACAACCCTCTCTATCTCTGTACCCACCTCCAGCCCCGCCTACCCTCCCTAACTCTGTACCCACCTCCAGCACCAACAACCCTCTCTATCTTTGTACCCACCTCCAGCCCCGCCTACCCTCCCTAACTCTGTACCCACCTCCAGCACCAACAACCCTCTCTATCTCTGTACCCACCTCCAGCCCCGCCTACCCTCCCTAACTCTGTACCCACCTCCAGCCCCGCCTACCCTCCCTAACTCTGTACCCACCTCCAGCACCGACAACCCTCCCTAACTCTGTACCCACCTCCAGCACCGACAACCCTCCCTAACTCTGTACCCACCTCCAGCACCGACAACCCTCCCTAACTCTGTACCCACCTCCAGCCCCGCCTACCCTCCCTAACTCTGTACCCACCTGCAGCACTGACAACCCTCTCTATCTCTGTACCCACCTCCAGCCCCGCCTACCCTCCCTAACTCTGTACCCACCTCCAGCACCAACAACCCTCTCTATCTCTGTACCCACCTCCAGCCCCGCCTACCCTCCCTAACTCTGTAACCTCCTCCAGCACCGACAACCCTCCCTATCTCTGTAACCTCCTCCAGCACCGACAACCCTCCCTAACTCTGTACCCACCTCCAGCACCGACAACCCTCCCTATCTCTGTACCCACCTCCAGCACCGACAACCCTCCCTAACTCTGTAACCTCCTCCAGCACCAACAACCCTCCCTATCTCTGTACCCACCTCCAGCACCGCCTACCCTCCCTAACTCTGTAACCTCCTCCAGCACCGACAACCCTCCCTATCTCTGTACCCACCTCCAGCACCGCCTACCCTCCCTAACTCTGTACCCTCCTCCAGCACCAACAACCCTCCCTATCTCTGTAACCTCCTCCAGCACCAACAACCCTCCCTATCTCTGTAACCTCCTCCAGCACCAACAACCCTCCCTATCTCTGTACCCACCTCCAGCCCCGCCTACCCTCCCTAACTCTGTACCCACCTCCAGCACCAACAACCCTCCCTATCTCTGTACCCACCTCCAGCCCCGCCTACCCTCCCTAACTCTGTACCCACCTCCAGCACCAACAACCCTCCCTATCTCTGTACCCACCTCCAGCCCCGCCTACCCTCCCTAACTCTGTACCCACCTCCAGCACCAACAACCCTCCCTAACTCTGTACCCACCTCCAGCACCAACAACCCTCCCTATCTCTGTACCCACCTCCAGCCCCGCCTACCCTCCCTAACTCTGTACCCACCTCCAGCACCAACAACCCTCCCTATCTCTGTACCCACCTCCAGCCCCGCCTACCCTCCCTAACTCTGTACCCACCTCCAGCACCGCCTACCCTCCCTAACTCTGTAACCTCCTCCAGCACCAACAACCCTCCCTATCTCTGTACCCTCCTCCAGCACCGACAACCCTCCCTATCTCTGTACCCACCTCCAGCCCCGCCTACACTCCCTAACTCTGTAACCTCCTCCAGCACCAACAACCCTCCCTATCTCTGTACCCTCCTCCAGCACCGACAACCCTCCCTATCTCTGTACCCACCTCCAGCCCCGCCTACCCTCCCTAACTCTGTAACCTCCTCCAGCACCAACAACCCTCCCTATCTCTGTACCCACCTCCAGCACCGCCTACCCTCCCTAACTCTGTACCCACCTCCAGCACCGCCTACCCTCCCTAACTCTGTACCCACCTCCAGCACCGACAACCCTCCCTATCTCTGTACCCACCTCCAGCACCGCCTACCCTCCCTAACTCTGTAACCTCCTCCAGCACCAACAACCCTCCCTATCTCTGTACCCACCTCCAGCCCCGCCTACCCTTGCTAACTCTGTACCCACCTCCAGCACCGACAACCCTCCCTATCTCTGTACCCACCTCCAGCCCCGCCTACCCTCCCTAACTCTGTAACCTCCTCCAGCACCGACAACCCTCCCTATCTCTGTACCCACCTCCAGCCCCGCCTACCCTCCCTAACTCTGTAACCTCCTCCAGCACCGACAACCCTCCCTATCTCTGTACCCACCTCCAGCCCCGACAACCCTCCCTATCTCTGTACCCACCTCCAGCCTCTTGACCCTCCCTAACTCTGTACCCACCTCCAGCACCGACAACCCTCCCTATCTCTGTACCCACCTCCAGCCCCGCCTACCCTCCCTAACTCTGTACCCACCTCCAGCACCGAATACCCTCCCTATCTCTGTACCCACCTCCAGCCCCGACTACCCTCCCTATCTCTGTAACCTCCTCCAGCCGCTACAACCCTCCCTATCTCTGTACCCACCTCCAGCACCCACAACCCTCCCTATCTCTGTACCCTCCTCCAACCCTTACAACCCTCCCTATCTCTGTACCCACCTCCAGCCCCGATTACCCTCCCTAACTCTGTAACCTCCTCCAGCCCCTACAACCCTCCCTATCTCTGTAACCTCCTCCAGCCCCTACAACCCTCCCTATCTCTGTAACCTCCTCCAGTCCCTACAACCCTCCGAGATCTCTGCGCTCCTCCAATTCCAGCCTCTTGACCCTCCCCTGATTCCCATCGCTCCACTATTGGCGGCCGTGCCTTCAGCTGCCTGGGGCCCTAAGCTCTGGAATTCCCTCCCGAAACCTCTCCGCCTCTCTCTCTCCTCCTTTAAGACGCTGCTTAAAAACCAACATCTTTGACCGAGCTTTTGGTCGCCCGTCCCTAATATCTCCTGATGTGGCTCGGGGTTAAATTCTGACTGATTTACTCTCCTGTGAAGCACCTTGGGGATGTTTTGTGATGGTAAAGGCACTAGGTAAATGTCATTTGTTGATAGTGCAAATTGGGGAATTTAGGAAGTCTCTTGTCAGGATTTTCTGGCCAACTTGAGTGTGGAGCAGGCTTGCGGGTTCAGTCGGTTCCCATACATTGACAATAATTATTCCTTTCTCCCTCCCTGTAGACAATGGCATCACCACAGTTTCAGCCTCTGATCTCGCTGGTCTCCCTAATCTCCAGTGGCTGGACCTGAGCAGGAACAGGATTGGAGACGAACGTTTGGATCGTGATGCCTTCCGGGTGAGTGCCCTTGACCTTGTCAACTTTATCGCCGTTCTATTTGACCCCTGAACCAAGCGTCCGACCCCCACATCCATCGCCAAGAGCACCTCCTTCCGCCTTCCCAAACATCACCCCTCTCCCCCGCCTGCCTCAGCCCCTACCTCCTTTCTCTCCGGCCCGCATTACCCAAGGCTTTCCCGGTTGTCCTCTCACCTGCCTTCCTCAGCAACCAACAGTTCATCCAAAAACACTGCTGCCCTGATTTCTATCTGGCTCCAATTCCTGCTCACCCATTGGCGCAGTCTGCACTGACCACCATTGGCTCTCAATGTGGCAACGCCACAAATTTAAAATTCGCAACCTCGTCTTCATACCCCTACGTGGGGTTCTTACTCCCTCCCTATCTCTGTAACCTCCTCCAGCCCCTACACCCCTCCCTATCTCTGTAACCTGCTCCAGTCCCTACAACCCTCCTTATCTCTGTAACCTCCTCCAGCCCCTACACCCCTCCCTATCTCTGTAACCTGCTCCAGCCCCTACACCCCTCCCTATCTCTGTAACCTCCTCCAGCCCCTACAACCCTCCCTATCTCTGTAAACTCCTCCAGCCCCTACACCCCTCCCTATCTCTGTAACCTCCTCCGGCCACTACAACCCTCCCTATCTCTGTAACCTGCTCCAGCCCCTACAACCCACCCTATCTCTGTAACCTGCTCCAGCCCCTACAACCCTCCCTATCTCTGTAACCTGCTCCAGCCCCTACAACCCTCCCTATCTCTGTAACCTCCTCCAGCCCCTACAACCCTCCCTATCTCTGTAACCTCCTCCAGCCCCTACAACCCTCCCTATCTCTGTAACCTCCTCCAGCCCCTAGAACTCTCCCTATCTCTGTAACCTCCAGCCCCTACAACCCTCCCTATCTCTGTAACCTCCTCCAGCCCCTACAACCCCCCCCATCTCTGTAACCTCCTCCAGTCCCTACAACCCTCCCTATCTCTGTATCCTCCTCCAGCCCCTACAACCCTCCCTATCTCTGTAACCTCCTCCAGCCCCTACACCCCTCCCTATCTCTGTAACCTGCTCCAGCCCCTACAACCCTCCCTATCTCTGTAACCTCCTCCAGCCCCTACAACCCTCCCTATCTCTGTAACCTCCTCCAGCCCCTACACCCCTCCCTATCTCTGTAGCCTCCTCCAGCCCCTACACCCCTCCCTATCTCTGTAACCTCCTCCAGCCCCTACAGCCCTCCCTATCTCTGTAACCTGCTCCAGCCCCTACAACCCTCCCTATCTCTGTAACCTCCTCCAGCCCCTACACCCCTCCCTAGCTCTGTAAATTGCTCCAGCCCCTACAACCCTCCCTATCTCTGTAACCTCCTCCAGCCCCTACAACCCCCCCCATCTCTGTAACCTCCTCCAGTCCCTACAACCCTCCCTATCTCTGTATCCTCCTCCAGCCCCTACAACCCTCCCTATCTCTGTAACCTCCTCCAGCCCCTAGACCCCTCCCTATCTCTGTAACCTGCTCCAGCCCCTACAACCCTCCCTATCTCTGTAACCTCCTCCAGCCCCTACAACTCTCCCTATCTCTGTAACCTCCTCCAGCCCCTACAACTCTCCCTATCTCTGTAACCTCCAGCCCCTACAACCCTCCCTATCTCTGTAACCTCCTCCAGCCCCTACAACCCCCCCAACTCTGGAACCTCCTCCAGCCCCTACACCCCTCCCTATCTCTGTAACCTGCTCCAGCCCCGACAACCCTCCCTATCTCTGTAACCTCCTCCAGCCCCTACAACCCTCCCTATCTCTGTAACCTCCAGCCCCTACAACCCTCCCTATCTCTGTAAACTGCTCCAGCCCCGACAACCCTCCCTATCTCTGTAACCTCCTCCAGCCCCGACAACCCTCCCTATCTCTGTAACCTCCTCCAGCCCCTACAACCCTCCCTATCTCTGTAACCTCCTCCAGCCCCTACAACCTTCCCTATCTCTGTAACCTCCTCCAGCCCCTACAACCCTCCCTATCTCTGTAACCTCCTCCAGCCCCGACAACCCTCCCTATCTCTGTAACCTCCTCCAGCCCCTACAACCCTCCCTATCTCTGTAACCTCCTCCAGCCCCTACAACCCTCCCTATCTCTGTAACCTCCTCCAGCCCCTACAACCTTCCCTATCTCTGTAACCTCCTCCAGCCCCTACAACCCTCAGAGATCTCTGCCCTCCTCCAATTCCGGCCTCTTGACCATCCCCCGATTCCCATCGCTCCACCATTGGCGGCCGTGCCTTCAGCTGCCTGGGGCCCTAAGCTCTGGAATTCCCTCCTTGAACCTCTCCACCTCTCTCTCTCCTTCTTAAAACCGACCTCTTTGACCGAGCTTTTGGTCGCCCGTCCCTAATATCTCCTGATGTGGATTGTGGTTAAATTTTGTTTGATTTACGCTCCTGTGAAACAGCTTTGAGATGTTTTATTGCGTGAAAAGCAAGTTGTTTTTGTTGAATACAGGAGCAATGGCAACATCTCTCCCGGCCACACACCTGCTCTCCACGTCACAGACAGAAAATGTGTCTTTTCACCAAAATCGCAGGTTCTGGGTTCGAGCCCCATAATCCGGGCCTGACACACCCCTGGTACCAGTACTGGGGGAGAACCGCACTGTCGGAGGGTCAGTACTGGGGGAGCCCCGCACTGTCGGAGGGTCAGTACTGAGGGAGCTCCGCACTGTCGGAGGGTCAGTACTGGGGGAGCACCGCACTGTCGGAGGGTCAGTACTGGGGGAGCTCCGCACTGTCGGAGGGTCAGTACTGAGGGAGTGCCGCACTGTCGGAGGGTCAGTACTGAGGGAGCGCCGCGCTCCGTCGGAGGGTCAGTACTGAGGGAGCGCCGCACTGTCGGAGGGTCAGTACTGAGGGAGCGCCGCACTGTCGGAGGGTCAGTACTGAGGGAGTGCCGCACTGTGAGAGGGTCAGTACTGAGTGAGCGCCGCACTGTGGGAGGGTCAGTACTGAGGGAGCACCGCACTGTCGGAGGGTCAGTACTGAGGGAGCGCCGCACTGTCGGAGGGTCAGTACTGAGGGAGCGCCGCACTGTGGGAGGGTCAGTACTGAGGGAGAGCCGCACTGTCGGAGGGTCAGTACTGAGGGAGCGCCGCACTGTCGGAGGGTCAGTACTGAGGGAGAGCCGCACTGTCAGAGGGTCAGTACTGAGGGAGCGCCGCACTGTCGGAGGGTCAGTACTGAGGGAGCGCCGCACTGTCGGAGGGTCAGTACTGAGGGAGCACCGCACTGTCGGAGGGTCAGTACTGAGGGAGTGCCACTCTGTCGGAGGGTCAGTACTGAGGGAGTGCCGCTCTGTCGGAGGGTCAGTACTGAGGGAGCTCCGCACTGTCGGAGGGTCAGTACTGAGGGAGAGCCGCACTGTCGGAGGGTCAGTACTGAGGGAGCACCGCACTGTCGGAGGGTCAGTACTGAGGGAGTGCCGCTCTGTCGGAGGGTCAGTACTGAGGGAGCTCCGCACTGTCGGAGGGTCAGTACTGAGGGAGAGCCGCACTGTCGGAGGGTCAGTACTGAGGGAGCACCGCACTGTCGGAGGGTCAGTACTGAGGGAGCACCGCACTGTCGGAGGGTCAGTACTGAGGGAGCGCCACACTGTCGGAGGGTCAGTACTGAGGGAGCACCGCACTGTCGGAGGGTCAGTACTGAGGGAGCGCCGCACTGTCGGAGGGTCAGTACTGAGGGAGCACCGCACTGTGGGAGGGTCAGTAATGAGGGAGCACCGCACTGTGGGAGGGTCAGTACTGAGGGAGCACCGCACTGTCGGAGGGTCAGTACTGAGGGAGCGCCACACTGTCGGAGGGTCAGTACTGAGGGAGCACCGCACTGTGGGAGGGTCAGTACTGAGGGAGCGCCGCACTGTGGGAGGGTCAGTACTGAGGGAGCGCCGCACTGTGGGAGGGTCAGTACTGAGGGAGCGCAGCACTGTTGGAGGGTCAGTACTGAGGGAGCACCGCACTGTGGGAGGGTCAGTACTGAGGGAGCACCGCACTGTGGGAGGGTCAGTACTGAGGGAGCGCCGCACTGTGGGAGGGTCAGTACTGAGGGAGTGCCGTCTGCCCTTTCAGGTGAATGTAAAAGATCCCGTGGCCACTATTGGAAGAAGAGCAGGGAGGGGCCCTCTCCTTGGTGTCCTGGGGTCAATATTTATCTCTCAATCAATGCCTCTAAAATAAAAACAGTTGATGGGGGCACTTATTATTGCAGTTTGTGGGATCTTACTGTGCACAAACTGGTTGCTGCATTTCCTCCGTGATAAAAGTGACCAACTTTCCAAAAAGAAAATGTAATTAATTGGTTGTGAAGCACTTCATGACCTCCTGAAGTCATAAGAGGCTTTCTTGAAATGGAGGGCTTCCTTGTACTTGAGGGGTTGCCACGGCAACAGGGGAGTATAAATGTCAAACAGAGGGGGTTAACCAGTCTGAATGGGCAGACGGGCTCTCAATTCAACCTCTCATCCAAAGCTTTACCCTCCGACGCTGCAGCACTCCCTCGGTACTGCAGCGGGGAGTGGAGGCCTAGATCGCAGGCCTGTGCCCACGGCCTCGGACTGAGAGCTGGAGGGACGGAGAACAAGGGCAAGGGAGCCAAGGCTGACGGAGAGCTAGACTTCCTGTTCCCTGTAAGTTCAATATTAAATTGTTGCCACCCCTGGCCTTTTGTCAGTGTAAGAGTTCTCGTATGGTTCTTGCTGTGCTAATTGCATCCATTATTCAACTATTTCCTTTCAGTATTCCGGTCAGAATTGACTCGGAGGGAGATTAGCTTCCCCACCTGGAGCCAATTGGTTCTGGATGGTTTCCACTTAATTTAGCGGCTGGGTCAAGGCAGCTGAGTTCAGGCACTGTTCGGAGAGTGCAACATAACATTCTTAACTCAAAGCAGCCCCGTGAAACCACCTGTACCGTGCCAGCAGTAACCCTTTGCCTGCTGAGTACCCCGAATGAATGACGCACTTGTCAAATTGAGAGATCCTGGTGCTGGGGAATAGAACCCTTCTTGTTCCAGTTGGTAGCACTCCCAGAACAGGTACAGCACGGGGGTTAGATACAGAGTAAAGCTCCCTCTACACTGTCCCCCATCAAACACTCCCCAGGACAGGTACAGTACGGGGGTTAGATACAGAGTAAAGCTCCCTCTACACTGTCCCATCAAACACTCTCAGGACAGGTACAGCACGGGGGTTAGATACAGAGTAAAGCTCCCTCTACACTGTCCCATCAAACACTCTCAGGACAGGTACAGCACGGGGGTTAGATACAGAGTAAAGCTCCCTCTACACTGTCCCCATCAAACACTCCCCAGGACAGGTACAGCACGGGGGTTAGATACAGAGTAAAGCTCCCTCTACACTGTCCCCATCAAACACTCCCCAGGACAGGTACAGCACGGGGGTTAGATACAGAGTAAAGCTCCCTCTACACTGTCCCCATCAAACACTCCCAGGACAGGTACAGCACGGGGGTTAGATACAGAGTAAAGCTCCCTCTACACTGTCCCCATCAAACACTCCCAGGACAGAGACAGCAATAGCAACAACGTGCATTTATATTGCACTTTTAACATCCCAAGATGCTTCACAGGAGTGTAAATCAGACAGAATTTCACCCCGAGCCACATCAGGAGATATCAGGGACGGGCGACCAAACACTTGGTCAAAGAGGCCGGTTTTAAGGAGGAGAGAGAGAGACGGAGAGGTTTAGGGAGGGAATCCCAGAGCTTCGGGCCCCAGGCAGCTGAAGGCACGGCCGCCAATGGTGGAGCGATGGGAATCGGGGGATGGTCAAGAGGGCAGAGATCTCGGAGGGTTGTAGGGACTGGAGGAGGTTACAGAGATAGGGAGGGTTGTAGGGGCTGGAGGAGGTTACAGAGATAGGGAGGGTTGTCGGGGCTGGAGGAGGTTACAGAGATAGGGGGGGTTGTAGGGGCTGGAGGTGGTTACAGAGATAGGGAGGGTTGTCGGGGCTGGAGGAGGTTACAGAGATAGGGAGGGTTGTCGGGGCTGGAGGAGGTTACAGAGATAGGGAGGGTTGTCGGGGCTGGAGGAGGTTACAGAGATGGGGAGGGTTGTCGGGGCTGGAGGAGGTTACAGAGATAGGGAGGGTTGTCGGGGCTATTGGAGGTTACAGAGATAGGGAGGGTTGTCGGGGCTATTGGAGGTTACAGAGATAGGGAGGGTTGTAGGGACTGGAGGAGGTTACTGTGATAGGGAGGTTTGTAGGGACTGGAGGAGGTTACAAAGATAGGGAGTGTTGTAGCGGCTGGAGGAGGTTACAGAGATAGAGAGGGTTGTAGGGGCTGGAGGAGGTTAGAGATAGGGAGGGTTGTAGGGGCTGGAGGAGGTTACAGTGATAGGGAGGTTTGTAGGGACTGGAGGAGGTTACAAAGATAGGGAGTGTTGTAGCGGCTGGAGGAGGTTACAGAGATAGAGAGGGTTGTAGGGGCTGGAGGAGGTTACTGTGATAGGGAGGTTTGTAGGGACTGGAGGAGGTTACAAAGATAGGGAGTGTTGTAGCGGCTGGAGGAGGTTACAGAGATAGAGAGGGTTGTAGGGGCTGGAGGAGGTTAGAGATAGGGAGGTTTGTAGGGACTGGAGGAGGTTACAAAGATAGGGAGTGTTGTAGCGGCTGGAGGAGGTTACAGAGATAGAGAGGGTTGTAGGGGCTGGAGGAGGTTACAGTGATAGGGAGGTTTGTAGGGGCTGGAGGAGGTTATAGAGATAGGGAGAGTTGTAGGGGCTGGAGGAGGTTACAGAGATAGGGAGGGTTGTAGGGGCTGGAGGAGGTTACAGAGATAGGGAGGGTTGTAGGGGCTGGAGGAGGTTACAGTGATAGGGAGGTTTGTAGGGACTGGAGGAGGTTACAAAGATAGGGAGTGTTGTAGCGGCTGGAGGAGGTTACAGAGATAGAGAGGGTTGTAGGGGCTGGAGGAGGTTACAGTGATAGGGAGGTTTGTAGGGGCTGGAGGAGGATACAGTGATAGGGAGGTTTGTAGGTGCTGGAGGAGGTTGCAGAGATAGAGAGGGTTGTAGGGGCTGGAGGAGTTTACAGAGATAGGGAGGGTTGTAGGGGCTGGAGGAGGTTACAGTGATAGGGAGGTTTGTAGGTGCTGGAGGAGGTTGCAGAGATAGAGAGGGTTGTAGGGGCTGGAGGAGTTTACAGAGATAGGGAGGTTTGTAGGGGCTGGAGGAGGTTACAGAGATAGAGAGGGTTTTAGGGGCTGGAGGAGGTTACAGAGATAGGGAGGGTTGTAGGGGCTGAAGGAGGTTACAGTGATAGGGAGGTTTGTAGGGGCTGGAGGAGGTTGCAGAGATAGAGAGGGTTGTAGGGGCTGGAGGAGGTTACAGAGATAGAGAGGGTTGTAGGTGCTGGAGGAGCTTACAGAGATAGGGAGGGTTGTAGGGGCTGGAGGAGGTTACAGTGATAGGGAGGTTTGTAGGGGCTGGAGGAGGTTACAGAGATAGAGAGGGTTGTAGGGGCGGGAGGAGGTTACAGAGATAGAGAGTGTTGTAGGGGCTGGAGGAGGTTACAGAGATAGGGAGGGTTGTAGGGGCTGGAGGAGGTTACAGAGATAGAGAGGGTTGTAGGGGCTGGAGGAGCTTACAGAGATAGGGAGGGTTGTAGGGGCTGGAGGAGATTACAGTGATAGGGAGGTTTGTAGGTTTTGGAGGAGGTTACAGAGATAGGGAGGGTTGTCGGGGCTGGAGGAGGTTACAGAGATAGAGAGGGTTGTAGGTGCTGGAGGAGTTTACAGAGATCGGGAGGGTTGTAGGGGCTGGTGGAGGTTGCAGAGATAGAGAGGGTTGTAGGGGCTGGAGGAGGTTACAGAGATAGAGAGGGTTGTAGGTGCTGGAGGAGTTTACAGAGATAGGGAGGGTTGTCGTGGCTGGAGGAGGTTACAGTGATAGGGAGGTTTGTAGGGGCTGAAGGAGGTTGCAGACATAAGGAGGGGGTGAGGGGCTGGAGGAGGTTACAGAGATAGGGAGGGGGTGAGGGCCATGAAGGGATTTGAACATGAGGATGTGAATTACAAATGGAGGTGTTGTTAGACTGGGAGCCAGTGTAGGGGGTGAAGAGTAAACGGGACTCGGTATGAGTTTGGACAGTGGAGGTGATCAGCATCGGAGCTAGGCTGTGGAGGACCATCTTCCAGTGCCAAGGTGAGTCGCCTGGACATGGCACCAAGACATTAAATGGGGGAAACAAGGGAAGCCCATTTTTAGACTTCTGATCTTTTCAAAAATTTCTCCATTTCACATCGGATTCCTGATCCGGTCTTTTCCTCACCTTGTTCCCCCACGGAGGCGGTCACGTTCCTCCTCCCTCTGGTACCTTAGCTATTCCACCATTGTTCTACCACAGCCAAAGCCAATTTGCCTATCCCAAGGATAGCAGTATCACACACTGCTTCCCCCCAACTCGACACCCCGCGCTCCCCCATTTGTTTCTTTCAGTCGTGGCAGTGGGATCTTTTGAACCCATCTGATAGGACAAGACGGGGGCCTCAGGATTAACTTCTCACCCCAAAACACGGCACCTCCGACAGTGCAACGCTCCCTCAGTTCTGACCCTCCGGCAGTGCGACGCTCCCTCGGTACTGACCCTCTGACAGTGCGGCACTCCCTCAGTACTGACCCTCCGACACTGCGGCGCTCCCTCAGTACTGACCCTCCGACTGTGCGACGCTCCCTCGGTACTGACCCTCAGACAGTGCGGCACTCCCTCAGTACTGACCCTCCGACAGTGCGACGCTCCCTCGGTACTGACCCTCCGACAGTGCGGCGCTCCCTCAGTACTGACCCTCCGACAGTGCGACGCTCCCTCGGTACTGACCCTCCGACAGTGCGGCGCTCCCTCAGTACTGACCCTCCGACAGTGCGGCGCTCCCTCGGTACTGACCCTCCGACAGAGCGACGCTCCCTCGGTACTGACCCTCCGACAGTGCGGCGCTCCCTCAGTACTGACCCTCCGACAGTGCGACGCTCCCTCAGTACTGACCCTCCGACAGTGCGGCGCTCCCTCAGTACTGACCCTCTGGCAGTGCGACACTCCCTCGGTACTGACCCTCCGACAGTGCGGCGCTCCCTCAGTACTGACCCTCCGACAGTGCGGCTCTCCCTCAGTACTGACCCTCCGACAGTGCAGTGCTCCCTCAGTACTGACCCTCTAACAGTGTGACGCTCCCTCGGTACTGACCTCCGACAGTGCGGCGCCCCCTCGGTACTGAACCTCCGACAGTGCGCGCTCCCTCAGTACTGACCCTCCGACAGTGCGGCGCTCCCTCAGTACTGACCCTCCGACAGTGCGGCTCTCCCTCAGTACTGACCCTCCGATAGTGAGGCTCTCCCTCAGTACTGACCCTCCGACAGTGCGGTGCTCCCTCAGTACTGACCCTCTAACAGTGTGACGCTCCCTCGGTACTGACCCTCCGACAGTGCGGCGCCCCCTCGGTACTGACCCTCCGACAGTGCGGTGCTCCCTCAGTACTGACCCTCTAACAGTGTGACGCTCCCTCGGTACTGACCCTCCGACAGTGCGGCGCTCCCTCAGTACAGACCCTCCGACAGTGCGGCGCTCCCTCAGTACTGACCCTCCGACAGTGCGGCGCTCCCTCAGTACTGACCCTCCGACAGTGCGGCGCTCCCTCAGTACTGACCCTCCGACAGTGCGACGCTCCCTCAGTACTGACCCTCTGACAGTGCAGTGCTCCCTCAGTACTGACCCTCCGACAGTGAGGCTCTCTCTCAGTACTGACCCTCCGACAGCGCGGCGCTCACTCAGTACTGACCCTCCGACAGTGCGGCGCTCCCTCAGTACTGACCCTCCGACAGTGAGGCGCTCCCTCAGTACTGACCCTCCGACAGTGCGGTGCTCCCTCAGTACTGACCCTCCGACAGTGCGGCGCTCCCTCAGTACTGACCCTCCGACAGTGCTGTGCTCCCTCAGTACTGACTCTCCGACAGTGCGGCGCTCCCTCAGTACTGACCCTCCGACAGTGCGGGTCTCCCTCAGTACTGACCCTCCGACAGTGCGGCGCTCCCTCAGTACTGACCCTCCGACAGTGCGGGTCTCCCTCAGTACTGACCCTCCGACAGTGCGGCGCTCCCTCAGTACTGACCCTCCGACAGTGCAGCGCTCCCTCGGTACTGAACCTCCGACAGTGCAGCGCTCCCTCGGTACTGACCCTCCGAGAGTGCAGCGCTCCCTCGGTACTGACCCTCCGACAGTGCAGCGCTCCCTCAGTACTGACCCTCCAACAGTGCGGCGCTCCCTCGGTACTGACCCTCCGAGAGTGCAGCGCTCCCTCGGTACTGACCCTCCAACAGTGCAGCGCTCCCTCAGTACTGACCCTCCAACAGTGCGGCGCTCCCTCGGTACTGACCCTCCGACAGTGCGGCGCTCCCTCAGTACTGACCCTCCGACTGTGCAGCGCTCCCTCAGTACTGACCCTCCGACAGCGCGGCGCTCCCTCAGTACTGACCCTCCGAGAGTGCAGCGCTCCCTCAGTACTGACCCTCCGACAGCGCGGCGCTCCCTCAGTACTGACCCTCCGAGAGTGCAGCGCTCCCTCAGTACTGACCCTCCGACAGCGCGGCGCTCCCTCAGTACTGACCCTCCGAGAGTGCAGCGCTCCCTCGGTACTGACCCTCCGACAGTGCAGCGCTCCCTCAGTACTGACCCTCCGAAAGTGCGGCGCTCCCTCAGTACTGACCCTCCGACAGTGCGGCACTCCCTCAGCACTGACCCTCCGTCAGTGCGGCACTCCCTCAGTACTGACCCTCCGACAGTGCGGCGCTCCCTCATTACTGACCCTCCGATAGTGCGGCGCTCCCTCAGTAGTGACCCTCCGACAGTGCGGCGCTCCCTCAGTACTGACCCTCCGACAGTGCAGCGCTCCCTCAGTACTGACCCTCCGACAGTGCAGCGCTCCCTCAGTACTGACCCTCCGAAAGTGCGGCGCTCCCTCAGTACTGACCCTCCGACAGCGCAGCGCTCCCTCGGTACTGACCCTCCGACAGTGCAGCGCTCCCTCAGTACTGACCCTCCGACAGTGCAGCGCTCCCTCAGTACAGACCCTCTGACAGCGCGGCGCTCCCTCAGTACCGATGGTGGGAGTGTCGGGCCTGGATTATGGGGCTGCAGTCTCTGGAATGGGAGGCCCGAGTGTGGCTGACCGAGCTGCAGCGAGCAGGTGGCCCTTTAAGTTTTGTGAAGCTTCGCCTGGGAATGAGACATTACTGCGAGGCCTGGCAGCCAGAGGAAGGCAGGCCCATGAGGTTATCTCACGCTGGCTGGTCCCGCGAAAAGCTCGAGTCAGGACCAAGCTGCAAAGCTTTCAGACGCTGCCAGGGCAAACAGTACAAGCTCAGCTATGCCTTGGCTTCACTCACTGAGGCAACATGGAGATCCCTGGGGCTTTGAATGGCAGAGGCCCTCGATTTCAGGCTTCGCAGCTGCAAGCTATTAAGAGGGGGGGTTGGCGGGAGGTAGTTGCAAGAACATTAACTGATCGACTCTTTAAGTGGAGCTAGATTTGATGAATGAGGCCTCGGTCTGGCTTGAGCTGCTGGACCATATCTTTTACATTCACTTTGAAGATTAAATCTAAACACGTTATGTGAGGAGGCTTGTGTGTCCAAGCACATTGTGGGGTGGGGGGTAGAAAAAACAAGTCGCATGGTGACCAGTGGGCAGGTCACTTCATATTTACAGCACAGACAAGGACATTCGGCCCGTTTTTACTGTGTCAGCCCTTTCAAAGAGCTACGCACTGAGTCCCAGTTTCCCACCCTTGCTCCCCAGCTCTATCCCAGTCGTCCTGCAATTATTTCTCCTTCCAGTATTTCTCCAATTCTCCCTTTGAAAGTTGCGTTCAGGCAGCGCGTTCCAGATTTTCAAAGCTTTGACCCCACGACTGACATTCGAGCTGCTTCATCCAGTTACAGGGGCTGGAGGAGGTTACAGAGATAGGGAGGGTTGTAGGGGCTGGAGGAGGTTACAGAGATAGGGAGGGTTGTAGGGGCTGGAGGAGGTTACAGAGATAGGGAGGGTTGTAGGGGCTGGAGGAGGTTACAGAGATAGGGAGGGTAGTAGGGGCTGGAGGAGGTTACAGAGATAGGGAGGGTTGTAGGGGCTGGAGGAGGTTACAGAGATAGGGAGGGTTGTCGGGGCTGGAGGAGGTTACAGAGATAGGGAGGGTTGTAGGGGCTGGAGGAGGTTACAGAGATAGGGAGGGTTGTAGGGGCTGGAGGAGGTTACAGAGATAGGGAGGGTTGTAGGGGCTGGAGGAGGTTCCAGAGCTAGGGAGGGTTGTCGGGGCTGGAGGAGGTTCCAGAGATAGGGAGGGTTGTAGGGGCTGGAGGAGATTACAGAGATAGGGAGGGTTGTCGGGGCTGGAGGAGGTTACAGAGATAGGGAGGGTTGTCGGGGCTGGAGGAGGTTACAGAGATAGGGAGGGTTGTAGGGGCTGGAGGAGGTTACAGAGATAGGGAGGGTTGTAGGGGCTGGAGGAGGTAACAGAGTTAGGGAGGGTTGTCGGGGCTGGAGGAGGTTACAGAGATAGGGAGGGTTGTAGGGGCTGGAGGAGGTTACAGAGATAGGGTGGGTTGTAGGGGCTGGAGGAGGTTCCAGAGCTAGGGAGGGTTGTCGGGGCTGGAGGAGGTTCCAGAGATAGGGAGGGTTGTAGGGGCTGGAGGAGATTACAGAGATAGGGAGGGTTGTCGGGGCTGGAGGAGGTTACAGAGATAGGGAGGGTTGTCGGGGCTGGAGGAGGTTACAGAGATAGGGAGGGTTGTCGGGGCTGGAGGAGGTTACAGAGATAGGGAGGGTTATCGGGGCTGGAGGAGGGTACAGGGATAGGTAGGGTTGTAGGGGCTGGAGGAGGGTACAGAGATAGGGAGGGTTGTCGGGGCTGGAGGAGGGTACAGAGATAGGTAGGGTTGTCGTGGCTGGAGGAGGTTACAGAGATAGGGAGGGTTGTCGGGGCTGGAGGAGGTTACAGAGATAGGTAGGGTTGTAGTGGCTGGAGGAGGTTACAGAGATAGGGAGGGTTGTCGGGGCTGGAGGAGGTTACAGAGATAGGGAGGGTTGTCGGGGCTGGAGGAGGTTACAGAGATAGGGAGGGCTATCGGGGCTGGAGGAGGGTACAGAGATAGGTAGGGTTGTAGTGGCTGGAGGAGGTTACAGAGATAGGGAGGGTTGTTGGGGCTGGAGGAGGTTACAGAGATAGAGAGGGTTGTCGGGGCTGGAGGAGGTTACAGAGATAGGGAGGGTTGTTGGGGCTAGAGGAGGTTACAGAGATAGGGAGGGTTGTTGGGGCTAGAGGAGGTTACAGAGATAGGGAGGGGTTTGGACATGAGGATGAGCATTTTTAAGATTTAGCGGACGAGCCTTGATGGTTCGAATGGCTGACCTCGGCCCTCTGTGTTTCTGCTGACCTTTGACTCGGCGTGGTCTCAGTGCGATCCTGACACCGCTGACAGAACTGGCACCACATCCACCCGTGAGGTGAACTGACGGCCAGTCCCCTTTCTCTCTGCTCCAGAACCTCACCAGACTCAGGAGACTCAATCTGGATGGAAACAGGATCAGCCAAGTCCCTCGGCTGCCCCCGTCCCTCGAGGAGCTGAAGGTGAATGATAACCGTCTGGAGGTGCTGGACCGGAGCAGTTTCCGAGGTGAGAGCTGCTGTTTGCGCGCGTGTGTGAATGTGAGTTTGAGCGTCCGGGTCACCTGACACAACCCCAGGCCCCAAGGATTCTGAACTGGGCTCTTGTAAAGTCGGTAACACTGGCCGTTCCTCGTCACCTGACAGGATTGTTGTTTCCTGGATTTGTTGGCTGCAGCGATAGCCAGAGAGATCCTGGAGTTTCCGGAACACTCCAAGAGAGTTGGCAACTGTCAAATGTGTTGCCAACTGAAGTCCAATTAGGCCTCCCCTCCGTGTGAACGCACACGCACTCTCACTCATGCTCACAAAGACATCCGCACACACGCACACTTTTATACTGTGATGCACTTTCTCCCTCACACACACACTCTCTTTCTCTATGAAATTAATGAGGCTGAAGAAAACAGAGAATTGCAGACCTGTTAGTCTTACATCAGTCATTGGGAAAATGGTAGAATCTATTCTAAAGGATGTGGTAAATGGACACTTGGATAATAATGATCTGATTGGGCAGAGTCAACATGGATTTATGAATGGGAAATCATGTTTGACAAACCTGTTGGAGTTTTTTGAGGATGTTACTAACAGAATTGATAAAGGGAGTCGGTAGATGTGGTATACTTGGTTTTTCAAAAGGCTTTTGATAAAGTCCCCCACAGGAGGTTGGTTCGCAAAATTAAAGCACATGGGATAGGAGGTAATATAGTGGTGTGGATTCAGGATTGGTTAACAGGCAGAGAACAGAGGGTAGGAATAAACAGGCCATTCCTGCGTTGGCAGGCTGTGACTGGTGGGGTACGGCAGGGATCAGTACTTGGGCCCCAGCTGTTCACAATATATATCAATGACTTGGATGTGGGGACCAATTCTGATATTTCCAAGTTCGCAGCTGACACAAAATTAGGTGGGAATGTATGTTGTGAGGAAGATGCAAAGCGGCTTCAAGGGGATTTGGACAGACTTAGTGAGTGGGCAAGAATGTGGCAGATGGAATATAATGTGGAACAATGTGAGGTTATCCACTTTGGTAGGAGGAACAGATGTGCAGAGTATTTCTTAAATGGTAAGAGATTAGAAAGTGTCGATGTACAAAGGGACCTGGGTGTCCTCGTCAATAAGTCACTGAAAATTAACATGCAGATGCAGCAAGCAATTAGGAAGGCTAATGGTATGTTCGTCTTTATCACAAGAGGATTTGAGTACAGGAGTAGTGAAGTCTTGCTTCAATTGTATAGAACCTTGGTTAGACTGCACCCAGAGTACTGTGTGCAGTTTTGGTCCCCTTACCATAGGAAGGATATAATTGCCATCGAGGGAGTGCAACGAAGGTTCACCAGACTTGTTCCCGGGATGGCGGGACTGTCCTAGGAAGAGAGATTGGGAAAACTGGGCCTGTATTCTCTAGAGTTTTGAAGAATGAGAGGTGATCTCATTAAAACCTACAAAATACTTAAAGGGATAGACAGGGTGGATGAAGCTGAGATGTTTCCCCTGGTCGGGGAGTCTAGAACCAGGGGACACAATTTCAAACTAAGGGGGAAGCCACTTAGGACAGAGATGAGGAGAAATATCTTTACTCAGAAGGTTGTGAATCTTTGGAATTCTCTACCCCAGAGGTTTGTGGAAGCATGTTAGGAAAACAGTCCGAACTTCTCCAATCTATCTGCATAACTGAAATTCCCCATCCCTGGAACCATTCTCGTGAATCTTTTCTGGACTCTCTCCAATGCCCTCACATCTTTCCGAACGTGCGACACCCAGATCTGGACACAGTACACCAACTGAGGCCGAACTAGTGTCTGATACAAGTTCAACATAACTTCCTTGCTCTTGTACTCTATGCCCCTGTTAATAAAGCCCAGGATACTGAATGCTTTATTCACCGCTCTCTCAACCTGTCCTGCCACCTTCAATGATTTATGCACATATACACCCAGGACCCTCTGCTCTGCAACCCATTTAGAATTGTACCCTTTATACACACAGACATACTCGTGCATGCTCCCTCTCTCTGTCTCACACAGACTCCCTATCTTACACACACAATCTCGCTCTCTTTCTCACACACTCTCTCTTTAACACATACTCTCAAACACACACATTCTCTCTCTCCCTCACACACACATGTGGTCTAGGAGCTGCTACCAGGTGAAGGAACATTTCTGTGACTGCCCACAAACATCTCTCGCCTCGCTCCCCAAAATAACTTGTACTTTTGTGAATTTCTGTCCAGACAGAGATGGCTTGAGCCAATGGAAAACGCCCAGCTGATTGTGGGAAAGGAATAGAGAGCCTCCTATTTCTCCAGCACCTGACATTATCTCAGGATGTCACTAAGTGATTCATGCTTAATGAAGTTTGTTTTTCAATTGTGCTTGTAATGTGGGAAACGGGAAAGCTAATTTCTGCACAGCAAGAACCCATAAACAACAATATTAGAATGATCAGAACCTTTTTTTTAATGATGTTGGTTGAGGGATAAATATTGGGTGCGGGACACCAGGGAGAACTCTGCCCCTCCCCCCCCTCCCGCCCCCAACCCCACCGCCATCGCCAACCCCATTCCTCTTGCAAGAGTGGCCGTGGGATCCTTTACATGCACCTTAGAGGGCAGAGGAAGGGCTCGGGGTCTCAGGTTTAATGTCTCAACCGAAAGAACGGTGCTCCCTCAGTCCTGACCCTCCCACAGTGCGGCTCTCCCTCAGTACTGACCCTCCCACAGTGCGGCACTCCCTCAGTCCTGACCCTCCCACAGTGCGGCTCTCCCTCAGTACTGACCCTCCGACAGTGCGGCTCTCCCTCAGTACTGACCCTCCGACGGTGCGGCACTCCCTCAGTACTGACCCTCCGACAGTGCGGCGCTCCCTCAGTACTGACCCTCCGACAGTGCGGCTCTCCCTCAGTACTGACCCTCCGACAGTGCGTCGCTCCCTCAGTACTGACCCTCCGACAGTGCGGCGCTCCCTCAGTACTGACCCTCCGACAGTGCGGCTCTCCCTCAGTACTGACCCTCCGACGGTGCGGCGCTCCCTCAGTACTGACCCTCCGACAGTGCGGCGCTCCATCAGTACTGACCCTCCGACAGTGCGGCGCTCCCTCAGTCCTGACCCTCCGACAGTGCGGCGCTCCCTCAGTACTGACCCTCCGACAGTGCGGTGCTCCCTCAGTACTGACCCTCCGACAGTGCGGCGCTCCCTCAGTACTGACCCTCCGACGGTGCGGCGCTCCCTCAGTACTGACCCTCCGACAGTGCGGCACTCCCTCAGTACTGACCCTCCGACAGTGCGGCGCTCCCTCAGTACTGACCCTCCGACGGTGCGGCGCGCCCACAGTCCTGACCCTCCGACAGTGCGGCGCTCCCTCAGTACTGACCCTCCGACAGTGCGGCGCTCCCTCAGTCCTGACCCTCCGACAGTGCGGCGCTCCCTCAGTACTGACCCTCCGACAGTGCGGCGCTCCCTCAGTCCTGACCCTCCGACAGTGCGGCACTCCCTCAGTACTGACCCTCCGACGGTGCGGCGCTCCCTCAGTACTGACCCTCCGACAGTGCGGCTCTCCCTCAGTACTGACCCTCCGACGGTGCGGCGCTCCCTCAGTACTGACCCTCCGACAGTGCGGCGCTCCCTCAGTACTGACCCTCCGACAGTGCGGCGCTCCCTCAGTACTGACCCTCCGACAGTGCGGCGCTCCCTCAGTCCTGACCCTCCGACAGTGTGGCGCTCCATCAGCACTGACCCCCCCCTGACTGTGCGGCGCTCCCTCAGGACTCAGACCCAGTGAGACATGACACCTCAGTGCACAGCTATCCAGAATTTGAATCTCTCTGCCCAACTCCATGATTACCTCTGATGCTCGGGGTGGTATTGTGTGCGATGGGTTTCAGTTTACGTGAAGGAATGCCTGTTGCACCACATCTGTAACTCGTGGGAGTGTGAGGAGTCTCTCATTAGCTTTCTATAATTTAGAGCATGTACACTGTGTTTTAAATACAGTGTGGGCTAAACTTGAAGCCACACATGGAGTCCTCGCCACAGTTGTTTCTAAGTCTCATACACCATGGCACTATTATCGAAAGCCATCCACAAAGTCTTTCCAACATAAGATAATCGGGGAAAGGAACCAGAGGGGGGGAGAGGAGGAGAATGTTTTTTGACGCAGTGAGTTGTTGTGATCTGGAACGCGCTGCCTGAAAGGGCGGTGGAAGCAGATTCAATAGTAACTTTCTAAAGGGGAATTGGAGAAATACTGGAAGGGGAAAAATTTACAGGGATGTGGGGAGAGGGAGGGAGATGTGGGAGTGAATTGATGATCTACTTTCACGGGTAATTTATGCTGCTATGGAGCTTTGGGAAACTGTGTCCCACCTCTCAGGTGGATGTAAAAGATCCCATGGACACTTTTGGAAGAGGAGCGGGGTTGGGGAGTTCTCCCTGAGGTCCTGGGGCCCAATATCTATCCCTCAACCAACACCAGGCAAAAAACCTGGGATCTGGTCATTATATTGCTGTTTGTAGGATCTCGCCATGTCCCCTACGTTGCAAGAGTGACGAGACTTCAGCTGGAAGTAATTCATTGTCTGTGATGCGCTTTGGGACATCCTGAGGTGGTGAAAGGAGCTGGAGAGAGATGCAAGATTTCCCATTGACTCTCTTCCTGCTCTCTCGAGCACTCTTATTTGCTGCAGGGCTGCACAGGCTCCTGACCCTTGAACTGGAAGGGAACGGGCTGAACGATGGGAACGTTAACCCCAACGCTTTCCGTCCGCTGAGGAAGCTGATCTACCTGCGTCTTGGCCGCAACAGGTTCCGAGCGATGCCCTCAGGTCTTCCTCCCTCCTTGCGGGTGAGTCTTTCTTCATTGATACGTGTAAAGTTCTGAGAGGGGTTTGACAGGGTAGATACTGAGAGGCTGTTTCCCCCCGCACTCCCCGGCTGGAGAGTCTGGAACACGGGGGTCACAGTCTCAGGATAAAGGGTCGGTCATTTCGGACTGAGATGGGGAGATATTTCTTCACTCGGAGGGTTGTGAATCTTTGGAATTCTCTCCCCCCCCCCCCCAGAGAGATGTGGATGCTCCTTCGTTGAGTAAATTCCAGACTGAGATCGATGGATGTTCGGGCACTGGGGGAATGGGGGAATGGAGGGATGGGGCGGGAAGGTGGAAGTTGAAGTCGAAGATCATATTGAACGGGTGAGCAGGCCCCGAGGGGCCGAATGGCCGCTTCCTGCTCCTGTTTCTCATGTATGTTCCCAGGGAGTGGCGGAGATAAGGGGGCATGGGTAAAGACTTTTCACCGGTCTTCTATTGTCTGATAGCTTTGCAAGAAAGGACCGGTGGTGCAGTTGGGCTAAACGCTGGCCAGTGGACCTAGCTATTCCTTGAGGCACTGGGGAACGCCGGGAATGGATTATGGGGCTCTCGTCTCTAGACTAGGGTTGTCCAACATCTGGCCCGCCATAGGTTTCCATCCGGCCCACGGATGTATTTCAGAGATGAGCAATTTCCCATTGTCGGTTTCTTTCAGATCAGCCTTTCTAAAAAAAAAATTGCGCTGTCAGTTTCACAGCTGACATTGGGAACAGCAGCTTCCCAACTTTTTCGGGGTTGTATGGCAGGTTCCGACCAGTTATGAAAAGCCCGTTGGTCATGAGTGGGGAGGAGTATTGAGAGGCGGGAGGGGTGGGGAGGGGTATTGAGAGGCGGGAGGGGTGGGGAGGAGTATTGAGAGGCGGGAGGGGTGGGGAGGGGTATTGAGAGGCGGGAGGGGTGGGGAGGGGTATTGAGAGGCGGGAGGGGTGGGGAGGGGTATTGAGAGGCGGGAGGGGTGGGGAGGGGTATTGAGAGGCGGGAGGGGTGGGGAGGAGTATTGAGAGGCCGGAGGGGTGGGGAGGAGTATTGAGAGGCCGGAGGGGTGGGGAGGAGTATTGAGAGGCGGGAGGGGTGGGGAGGAGTATTGAGAGGCGGGAGGGGTGGGGAGGGGTATTGAGAGGCGGGAGGGGTGGGGAGGAGTATTGAGAGGCGGGAGGAGTATTGAGAGGCGGGAGGGGTGGGGAGGGGTATTGAGCGGTGGTGAGGTGCAGGGAGTCTCTAATTGCCTGTCAAACAGATAAAACTTTCACTTCTGCTCAGGTTGGACTGGATGAGCACACAAAAGCGACTTGTCCGATCCCTTTTTAAACGAGAGTTTAGAAGAAAGCTTTAATCTCTCACTCTGGGCTTCCATCCAAATCTTGATATTGTTGAACGAGGCCTCAGGTTTCAGGGAAATCAGTGACAGCAAATGCCCATTTCTTCCCCTGACTGTGTCATTACAATCTGGAATAAAATGCAGCCTAATTTAGCAAAGCCTGAATATATGCTTCGCTTCTCAGAAAGAAGGCGTTTGATGCAGTGTCACACAACAGACTTGTGAGCAAACTTGTAGCTCATGGAATAAAAAGGGACAGTAGCAACATGGATACGGAATTGGCTGAGTGACAGGAAATAGAGAGTTGTGGTTAATGGATGTTTTTCAGGCTGGAGGAAGGTTTGTAGTGGAGTTCCCCAGGGATCAGTGTTGGGACCCTTGCTTTTCCTGATATATATTAATGACCTAGACCTCGGTGTACAGTGCACAATTTCAAAGTTTGCAGATGATACAAAACTTGGAAGCATTGTGAACTGTGAGGAGGATAGTGTAGAACTTCAAAAGGACATAGACAAGTTGGTGGAATGGACAGACAGGTGACAGATGATGTTTGATGCAGAGAAATGTGAAGTGATTCATTTTGGTAGGAAGAACATGGAGAGACAATAGAGAATAAAGGGTACAATTCTAAAGAGGGTGCAGGAGTAGAGGGACCTGGGTGTATATGTGCATAAATCATTGAAGGTGGCAGGACAGGTTGAGAGAGCGGTTAATAAAACATACAGTGTCCTGGGCTTTATTAATAGGGACAGAGAGTACAAGAACAAGGAAGTTATGTTGAACTTGTATAAGACACTAGTTCGGCCTCAGCTGGAGTATTGCGTCCAGTTCTGGGTGTTGCATTTAAGGAAAGACGTGAGGGCATTGGAGAGAGTGCAGAAAAGATTCACGAGAGTGGTTCCAGGGATGAGGAATTTCAGTTATGAAGATAGATTGGAGAAGTTAGGACTGTTTTCCTTGAAGAAGAGAAGGCTGAGAGGTGATTTGATAGAGGTATTCAAAATCATGAGGGGTCTGGACAGAGTAGATGGAGAGAAACTGTTCCCACTCATGAAAGGATTGAGAACGAGAGGTCACAGATTTAAAGTATTTGGTAAAAGAAGCAAAAGTGACACGAGGAAAAACTTTTTCACACAGCGAGTGGTTAAGGTCTGGAATGCGCTGCCAGAGAGTGTGGTGGAGGCAGATTCAATCGAGGCATTTAAAAGGGAATTAGACAGTTATATGAAAAGGAAGAATGTGCAGGGTTACGGGGAGAAGGCAGGGGAATGACACTGAGGGAATTGCTCTTTCGGAGAACCAGTACAGACGCAATGGGCCGAATGGCCTCCTTCTGCACTGTAACAGTTATGTGATTCTGTATCCTGGCCTAATACGAAATAGCAGCCTACACCTGAACCCTAACTCAACTGAGTTGTCAACCGTGTCTCAGAAGGTTGTGGGTTCAAGCCCCCACTCGAGAGACTCGAGCCCCATAATCCAGGCACGACACCCCCAGTGCCAGTACCGAGGGAGGGCCGCACTGTCGGAGGGTCAGTACTGAGGGAGTGCCGCACTGTCGGAGGGTCAGTACTGAGGGAGTGTTGGAGGGTTGGTACTGAGGGAGCGCCACACTGTCGGAGGGTCAGTACTGAGGGAGTGCCGCACTGTCGGAGGGTCAGTACTGAGGGAGCGCCGCACTGTCGGAGTGTCAGTACTGAGGGAGCGCCGCACTGTCGGAGGGTCAGTACTGAGGGAGTGCCGCACTGTCGGAGAGTCAGTACTGAGGGAGCGCCGCACTGTCGGAGGGTCAGTACTGAGGGAGTGCCGCACTGTCGGAGGGTCAGTACTGAGGGAGTGTCGGAGGGTTGGTACTGAGGGAGCGCCGCACTGTCGGAGGGTCAGTACTGAGGGAGTGCCGCACTGTCGGAGAGTCAGTACTGAGGGAGCGCCGCACTGTCGGAGGGTCAGTACTGAGGGAATGCCGCACTGTCGGAGGGTCAGTACTGAGGGAGTGTCGGAGGGTTGGTACTGAGGGAGCGCCGCACTGTCGGAGGGTCAGTAATGAGGGAGTGCCGCACTGTCGGAGGGTCAGTACTGAGGCAGAACTGCACTGTCGGAGGGTCAGTACTGAGGGAGTGCCGCAGTGTCAGAGGTGCCGTCGTTCAGGATGAGAGGTTAAACCCAATACCCCCCGTCTGCCCTCTCAGGTGGACATAAAAGCTCCCACTGCCAATATTGGGAGAAGAGCAGGTGCAGTGGGGCAGGGGGAGTTCTCCCCGGTGTCCCTCAACCAACATCACTAAACACAGATGACCTGATCGTTTATGACCCCTGCTGTTCATGTGTTCTTGCTGTGCACAAATTGGTTGCCACATTTCCTGCAACAAACGTTGACCACACTCCTCCGAAGTCTGTGAGGCGTCTCTGGGTGTTCTGAGGTGGTGAAATGGGATTTATTTGTTCTTTGTTTTTTTTTCTATCTTTTCTTTCTCGCTTTGTCTCTCCCTCCATCCCTCTCTGTAGACTGTCTTTTTTTTTTCTCTATTTCCAGTTATCTCTCTAACTGGGCCTCAGGCCTGTCAGCAGCAGTTGCCTCTGGTGAGCACTGCTCCCCTCCAAGTCTAACCTCTTTCTTTCATTGACTCAAGGAGCTGCATCTCGAGAGCAATCACATTGAGGAAGTTCCCGGGGGGCTGCTGAACAAGACACTGAACCTGACCATCCTGGTGTTGCGTAACAACAGAATTCAGGAAAACCGTATCGCTCCTCGAGCATGGATCCACTTACGGTGAGTACTGGCAGCCGGTTGGCTCTGTTTTCACAGGCCGTGGGCCTTTGCCCCTTGTTAAGCCCCTGATCATCCTCACCCGGAGGTGAAAACCTGACCATGATCAGCCCGCACGGACACACAGCCTCGCAGCACGATAAAACGTCTTAAGGTGCCTCACAGGAGTGGAAATAAGACAAAACCTTAATACCGAGGCTCAAAAGGAACGGGCAACCAAAAGCTCGGTCAAAGAGGTCGGTTTTAAGCAGCGTCTTAAAGGAGGAGAGAGAGGGGTGGAGAGGTTTAGGGAGGGAATTCCAGAGCTTAGGGCCCCCAAGCAGCCGAAGGCACGGTCGCCAATGGTGGCGCGAATGGAGTGGGAGAAGGTGCCTCTTTGGAGAAACGTGGCTCTCATTTCTTTCAGTTCAAACTGCTCCTGAAACTGGTTAAAGTTCACGTATAGCTAATAAACTGGGCTGCCCCTGAGCCAAATTTACACCAAGTCCTGTTCGCACATCACCTCTCACCTCTTGCTCGCTGACCTACATTGGCTCCCTGTCCAGCAACACCTCGATTTTAACATTCTCATCCTCCTGTTCAAATCTCTCCATGGCCTCATTCCTCTCCCTATCTCTGTAACCTCCTCCAGCCCCTACAACCCTCCCTATCTCTGTAACCTCCTCCAGCCCCTACAACCCACCTTATCTCTGTAACCTCCTCCAGCCCCTCCAACCCTCCCTATCTCTATAACCTCCTCCAGCCCCTACAACCCTCCCTATCTCTATAACCTTCTCCAGCCCCCTACAACCCTCCCTATCTCTGTAACCTCCTCCAGCCCCTACAACCCTCCATATCTCTGTAACCTCCTCCAGCCCCTACAACCCTCCCTATCTCTGTAACCGCCTCCAGCCTCTACAACCCTCCCTATCTCTGTAGCCTCCTCCAGCCCCTACAACCCTCCCCATCTCTGTAACCTCCTCCAGCCCCTACAACCCTCCCTATCTCTGTAACCTCCTCCAGCCCCTACAACCTCTCCCTATCTCTGTAACCTCCTCCAGCCCCTACAACCTCTCCCTATCTCTGTAACCTCCTCCAGCCCCTACAACCCTCCGAGATCTCTGCCTTCCTCCAATTCCGGCCTCTTGACCATCCCCCGATTCCCATCGCTCCACCATTGGCGGCCGTGCCTTCAGCTGCCTGGGGCCCTAAGCTCTGGAATTCCCTGCCTAAACCTCTCCACCTCTCTCTACCTGCTCCTTTAAGACGCTCCTTAAAACCGACCTCTTTGACTGAACTTTTGGCCGCCCGTCCCTCATATCTCCTGATGTGTCTCGGGGTGAAATTGTCTGATTTACTCTCCTGTGAAACACTGCGGGGATGTTTAAAAGTTGTTGTGTATCTCCATTGATAATAGTATGTAAGTATCAATGGATGGACTTGCAATTGACAGCATCTGTAACTGTGACTCAGAGATATAGAATGGCCGAATTGAGGTCGGATTGACAGGAGGGCCCCAGTGGAAATAGCAGAATGGAATCTCTCCAACCCAGTGACATGCACAGGCTGTTTACGGTAAATGATTTGGCTTGGTTTGGGGAAGAGCTCACTGAAGGCTTTGAACAGCTCGTAGTAGCAGACAGCACAGAACATTCCAGAACAGTGGCTAAGGCTACCGGGGTCATACGGCAGATTCCGACTGGATCGGCCCCGGCAACTGTTGCATAAACAAGTCCCAAGCTGAGCTTGTGCCAGGAGGGCAAAAAGGTGCCAGCGGGGCCCCCGGACTGCGAACCAGTCTGTCAGGTAAAGAGGGAAAGGGAGGGAAGAACATCTCTCTCTGCAGCTCCTAAGCACCACCTCAGGACATTCCAAAACGCCTCACAGGCAATGGAGGAGTATAAAGTGTCCTCGCTGTTGGAATGTAGGAAATGCAGCAGGCAATTTGTGCACAGCAAGATCCCACAAACAGCAGTGTGATAATGACCCATCTGTTTTAATGATGTTGGTTGCGGGATAAATATCGGCCACAGGGCCCCGGGGAATACTCGCCCCGCCTCCCCCCCCAGCCCCCCCTCTCACCCCGCCCTTTTTCCAATCGTGGCCATGGGATCTTTTACATCCACCTGAGAGAGCAGACGGGGGCCTCGGGTTTAACGTCTCATCCCAAAAGAAAGCCCCTCCGACAGTGCGGCGCTCCCTCAGTACCGACCCTCCGACAGTGCGGCGCACCCTCAGTACTGACCCTCCGACAGTGCGGCGCTCCCTCAGTACTGACCCACCGACAGTGCGGCGCTCCCTCAGTACTGACCCTCCGACAGTGCGGCGCTCCCTCAGTACTGACCCTCCGACAGTGCGGCGCTCCCTCAGTACTGACCCTCCGACAGTGCGGCGCTCCCTCAGTACTGACCCTCCGACAGTGCGGAGCTCCCTCAGTACTGACCCTCCGACAGTGCGGCGCTCCCTCAGTACTGACCCTCCGACAGTGTGGCGCTCCCTCAGTACTGACCCTCTGACAGTGCGGCGCTCCCCCAGTACTGACCCTCCGACAGTGCGGCGCTCCCTCAGTACCGACCCTCCGACAGTGCGGAGCTCCCTCAGTACTGACCCTCCGACAGTGCGGCGCTCCCTCAGTACTGACCCACCGACAGTGCGGCGCTCCCTCAGTACTGACCCTCCGACAGTGCGGCGCTCCCTCAGTACTGACCCTCCGACAGTGCGGCGCTCCCTCAGTACTGACCCACCGACAGTGCAGCGCTCCCTCAGTACCGACCCTCCGACAGTGCGGCGCTCCCTCAGTACCGACCCTCCGACAGTGCGGCGCTCCCTCAGTACTGACCCACCGACAGTGCAGCGCTCCCTCAGTACCGACCCTCCGACAGTGCGGCGCTCCCTCAGTACCGACCCTCCGACAGTGCGGAGCTCCCTCAGTACTGACCCTCCGACAGTGCGGAGCTCCCTCAGTACTGACCCTCCGACAGTGTGGCGCTCCCTCAGTACTGACCCTCCGACAGTGTGGCGCTCCCTCAGTACTGACCCTCTGACAGTGCGGCGCTCCCCCAGTACTGACCCTCCGACAGTGCGGCGCTCCCTCAGTACTGACCCTCCGACAGTGCGGTGCTCCCTCAGTACTGACCCTCCGACAGTGTGGCGCTCCCTCAGTACTGACCCTCCGACAGTGCGGCGCTCCCCCAGTACTGACCCTCTGACAGTGCGGTGCTCCCTCAGTACTGACCCTCCGACAGTGCGGCGCTCCCTCAGTACTGACCCTCCGACAGTGCGGCGCTCCCTCAGTACCAACCCTCCGACAGTGCGGAGCTCCCTCAGTACTGACCCTCCGACAGTGCGGTGCTCCCTCAGTACTGACCCTCCGACAGTGCGGCGCTCCCTCAGTACTGGCACCAGGGGAGCGTCGAGCCTGAATTATGGGGCTCGAGCCTCTGGAACGGGGGCTCAAAAGCACAACCTTCTGACTCCAAGAGGAGGGGCTGGAGGAGGTTACAGAGGTAGGGAGGGCTGTCGGTACTGGAGGAGGTTACAGTGATAGGGAGGGTTGTAGGGGTTGGAGGAAGTTACAGAGATAGGGAGGGTTGTAGGGGTTGGAGGAAGTTACAGAGATAGGGAGGGTTGTCGGGGCTGGAGGAGGTTACAGAGATAGGAAGGGTTGTCGGTGCTGGAGGAGGTTACAGAGATAGGGAGGGTTGTAGGGGCTGGAGGAGGTTACAGAGATAGGAAGGGTTGTCGGTGCTGGAGGAGGTTCCAGAGATAGGGAGGGTTGTAGGGGCTGGAGGAGGTTACAGAGATAGGGAGGGTTGTAGGGGTTGGAGGAAGTTACAGAGATAGGGAGGGTTGTAGGGGTTGGAGGAAGTTACAGAGATAGGGAGGGTTGTAGGGGCTGGAGGAGGTTACAGAGATAGGGAGGGTTGTAGGGGCTGGAGGAGGTTACAGAGATAGGGAGGGATGTAGGGGTTGGAGGAAGTTGCAGAGATAGGGAGGGTTGGAGGAGGTTACAGAGATAGGAAGGGTTGTCGGTGCTGGAGGAGGTTACAGAGATAGGGAGGGTTGTAGGGGCTGGAGGAGGTTTCAGAGATAGGGAGGGTTGTAGGGGCTGGAGAAGGTTACAGAGATAGGGAGGGTTGTGGGGGTTGGAGGAAGTTACAGAGATAGGGATGGTTGTAGGGGTTGGAGGAAGTTACAGAGATAGGGAGGGTTGTAGGAGCTGGAGGAGGTTACAGAGATAGGGAGGGATGTAGGGGTTGGAGGAAGTTACAGAGATAGGGAGGGTTGTAGGGGTTGGAGGAGGTTGCAGAGATAGGAAGGGTTGTCGGTGCTGGAGGAGGTTACAGAGATAGGGAGGGTTGTAGGGGCTGGAGGAGGTTACAGAGATAGGGAGGGTTGTCGGTGCTCGAGGAGGTTACAGAGATAGGGAGGGTTGTAGGGGCTGGAGGAAGTTACAGAGATTGGGAGGGTTGTAGGGGCTGGAGGAGGTTACAGAGATAGGGAGGGTTGTTGGTGCTGGAGGAGGTTACAGAGATAGGGAGGGTTGTAGGGGCTGGAGGAGGTTACAGAGATAGGGAGGGTTGTAGGGGTTGGAGGAAGTTCCAGAGATAGGGAGGGTTGTAGGGGTTGGAGGAAGTTACAGAGATAGGGAGGGTTGTAGGGGTTGGAGGAAGTTACAGAGATAGGGAGGGTTGTAGGGGTTGGAGGAAGTTACAGAGATAGGGAGGGTTGGAGGAAGTTACAGAGATAGGGAGGGTTGTAAGGGTTGGAGGAAGTTACAGAGATAGGGAGGGTTGTAGGGGTTGGAGGAAGTTACAGAGATAGGGAGGGCTGTAGGGGCTGGAGGAGGTTACAGAGATAGGGAGGGTTGTCGGTGCTGGAGGAGGTTACAGAGATAGGGAGGGTGTAGGGGCTGGAGGAGGTTACAGAGATAGGGAGGGTTGTAGGGGCTGGAGGAGGTTACAGAGATAGGGAGGGTTGTAGGGGTTGGACAAAGTTACAGAGATAGGGAGGGTTGTCGGGGCTGGAGGAGGTTACAGAGATAGGGAGGGTTGTCGGGGGCTGGAGGAGGTTACAGAGATTGGGAGGGTTGTAGGGGCTGGAGGAGGTTACAGAGATAGGGAGGGTTGTAGGGGCTGGAGGAGGTTACAGAGATAGGGAGGGTTGTAGGGGCTGGAGGAAGTTACAGAGATAGGGAGGGCTGTAGGGGGTGAGGACCATGGATGGATTTGAACACGAGGGTAGGAATTTTAAAATGGACCGTCAGCCAATGTGGACGAGTGGTGAGTGAACGGGACTCGGTGCGAGGCGGGGCACGGGGACTGCAGAGTTTTGGCAGATTGACCTTTCCAGAGGCCGGGAGGGATGGTGTTTGAACAGTCCAGTCTGGAGGGGACAGTGGGACAGGGGATGGAGCTGTTCACGTCACGGAGTCACGCCCATATCATTCCCTTCCCATGAAAAGAACAAACGGTTGCCTCTGCTTTTTGGTCTGTTGATTGGGTTTTCTGACGTCCAGCAGACAGGAGGTTAAGTTAATTCTGTCCATTGACAGGGAAAGAAAACGTTAAACAACAGCTCTCTGATTGGGAATGTTGACTAATTGTGGAATGTCCTGACATCTGCTGAGGACACCTTGCCAGATGAAGCAACTGGCATCTGCTGATTTTAATCTTTTTCCAGGGGTGAGGTGGGGGTCTGGGGGTAGGGTGAGAGAGGAGGAATCTTAAATGGAGCCAACGGCTGTCGAGGAGCAAGTGATACGACTCATTACGGCACGGAAAGCTGCCATTCGGCCCATCGAGCCCATGCCGGCTCTCTCTGTAGAGCAATCCAGTCAGTCCCATTCCCCCGTTCTATCCCCGTAGCCCTGCAAGTTGATTTCCCTCCACTGCCCGTCCAATCTCCTTCTGAAATCATTCACCGTCTCCACATCCACCGCCTGCGGAGGCAGTGAGTTCCAGGTCATTACCACTCGCTGTGTAAACAAGTTCATCCTCACATCACCCACTGTATCGCTGACCCAAAACCTTCAGTCTGTGTCCCCTAGTCCTTGTACCATCAGCTAATGGGAACAGAGTTTCTTTATCTACCTTATCTAAACCTGTCAGAATCTTGTACACCTCCATCAAATCTCCCCTCAATCTCCTTTGCTCCAGGGAGACCAACCCCAGCTTCTCCAACCTAACCTTGTAACTAAAATCCCCCATCCCTGGACCCATTCTGGTAAATCTCCTCTGCACCCTCTCAAGGACCCTCACATCCTGCTGAAAGTGTGGTGACCAGAACTGGACACAATACTCCAGTTGTGACCTAACCAGAGATTTATAGAGGTTCAGCGTAACTTCCCTTCTCTCAGCTCATCTGCGGCTGAAACGCTTCTCTGCAATTTCATTACTTCCACATTCACCTATTCCGAAGCTCTCCTGGCCAGATTCCCAGCTTCCAACCTCTGGGGTGTTGGAGTGAGTGCAGCACAGATTCACCAGAATGACCCCGGGGCTGAAAGGGTTAAACGACGAGGACGGGTTGCACAGACTGGGCTTGTATCCCCTCGGGGTAGGCGGTGGAGTAGCGGTATTATCAGTGGACTAGTAACCCAGAGACCCAGGGTATTTCTCTGGGGACATGGGTTCGAATCCCACCACAGCAGAAGGTGGAATTTGAATTTAATTAATAAATCTGGAATTAAAAGCTAGTCTAAACCATTGTCGATTGTTGTAAAAACCCATCTGGTTCACTAATGTCCTTTAGGGAAGGAAATCTGCTGTCCTTACCTGGTCTGGCCGACATGTGACTCCAGACCCACAGCAATGTGGTTAACTCTTACATGCCCTCTGAAATGGCCTCGCAAGTCATTCAGTTGTATCTAACCGCTACGAAGTCGATAAAAATGAATGAAACCGGACGGACCACCCGGCACCGACCTAGGCAACAAAAACGACAACGGCAAACCCAGCCCTGTCGACCCTGCAAAGTCCTCCTTACTAACATCTGGGGGCTTGTGCCAAAGTTGGGAGAGCTGTCCCACAGACTAGTCAAGCAACAGCCTGACATAGTCATACTCACGGAATCATACCTTACAGACAATGTCCCAGACACTGCCATCACCATCCCCGGGTATGTCCTGTCCCACCGGCAGTGCAGATCCACCAGAGGTGGTGGCACAATGGTAGACTGTAGGGAGGGAGTTGCCCTGGGAGTCCTCAACATCAACTCCGGACCCCATGAAGTCTCATGGCATCAGGCCAAACATGGGCAAGGTAACCTCCTACTGATTACCACCGACCGCCCTCCCTCAGCTGATCACTCAGTACTCCACCATGTTGAACACCACTTGGAGGAAGCACTGAGGGTGGCAAGGGCGCAAAATGCACTCTGGGTGGGGGACTTCAATGTCCATCATCAAGAGTGGCTCGGTAGAATCACTGCTGACCGAGCTGGCCCAGTCCTAAAGGACAAAGCTGCTAGACTGGGTCTGCGGCAGGTTGTGAGAGAACCAACACGAGGGAAAACACGAGGTTATCTATATGGACTTTAGTAAAGCCTTTGACAAGGTCCCGCAAGGCAGACTGGTACAAAAGGCGAAGTCACATGGGATCAGAGGTGAGCTGGCAAGATGGATACAGAACTGGCTCGGTCATAGAAGACAGAGGGTAACAGTGGATGGGTGTTTTTCTGAATGGAGGGATGTGACTAGTGGTGTTCCGCAGGGATCAGTGCTGGGACCTTTGCTGTTTGTCGTATATATAAATGATTTGGAGGAAAATGTAGCTGGTCTGATTAGTAAGTTTGCGGACGACACAAAGGTTGGTGGAGTTTCGGATAGTGATGAGGAATGTCAGAGGATACAGCAGGATATAGATCGGTTGGAGACTTGGGCGGAGAAATGGCAAATGGAGTTTAATCCGGACAAATGTGAGGTAATGCATTTTGGAAGGTCTAATGCAGGTGGGAAGTATACAGTAAATGGCAGAACCCTTAGGAGTATTGACAGGCAGAGAGATCTGGGCGTACAGGTCCACAGGTCACTGAAAGTGGCAACGCAGGTGGATAAGGTAGTCAAGAAGGCATACGACATGCTCGCCTTCATTGGTCGGGGCATAGAGTATAAAAATTGGCAAGTCATGTTGCAGCTGTACAGAACCTTAGTTAGGCCACACTGAGAATACTGAGTACAATTCTGGTCGCCACACTACCAGAAGGACGTGGAGGCTTTGGAGAGGGTACAGAGGAGGTTTACCAGGATGTTGCCTGGTCTGGAGGGCATTAGCTATGAGGAGAGGTTGGAAAAACTCAGATTGTTTTCACTGGAATGACGGAGGTGGAGGGGCGACATGATAGAGGTTTACAAAGTTATGAGCGGCTTGGACAGAGTGGATAGTCAGAAGCTTTTTCCCAGGGTGGAAGAGTCAGTTACTAGGGGACATAGGTTTAAGGTGAGAGGGGCAAAGTTTAGAGGGGATGTGCGAGGCAAGTCTTTTTACACAGAGGGTGGTGAGTGTCTGGAACTTGCTGCCAGGGGAGGTGGTGGAAGCAGGTACGATAGCGACGTTTAAGAGACATCTTGACAAATACATGAATAGGATGGGAATAGAGGGATACGGTCCCCGGATGTGAAGGTGTTAGTTTAGGCAGGCATCAAGATCGGCGCAGGCTTGGAGGGCCGAATGGCCTGTTCCTGTGCTGTACTGTTCTTTGTTCTTTGTTGAAAAACATACTTGACCTCGTCCTCACCAATCTGCCTGCCGCAGATGTATCTGTCCATGACTGTATTGGTAGGAGTGACCACCGCACAGTCCTTGTGGAGACGAAGTCCCTCCTTCACATTGAGGGTACCCTCCATCGTGTTGTGTGGCACTATCACCGTGCTAAATGGGATAGATTTCGAACAGATCTAGCAGCTCAAAACTGGGCATCCATGAGGCGCTGTGGGCCATCAGCAGCAGCAGAATTGTACTCAACCACAATCTGTGACCTCATGGCCCGGCATATCCCCCACTCTACCATTACCATCAAGCCAGGAGACCTACCCTGGTTCAATGAAGAGTGCAGGAGGGTATCCCAGAAGCAGCACCAGGCATACCTCAAAATGAGGTGTCAACCTGGTGAAGCTACAACACAGGACTATCTGCGTGCCAAACTGTGTAAGCAGCATGCAATAGACAGAGCTAAGCGATCCCATAACCAACGGATCAGATCTAAGCTCTGCAGTCCTGCAACATCCAGTTGTGAATGGTGGTGGACAATTAAACAACTAACTGGAGGAGGTGGCTCCACAAATATCCCCATCCTCAATGATGGGGGAGCCCAGCACATCAGTGCGAAAGATAAGGCTGAAGCATTTGCAATAATCTTCAGCCAGAAGTGTCGAGTTGATGATCCATCTCAGCCTCCTCCTGAAGTCCCCAGCATCACAGATGCCAGACTTCAGCCAATTCGATTCACTCCGCGTGATATCAAGAAACGACTGAAGGCACTGGATACTGCAAAGGCTATGGGCCCTGACAATATTCCAGCAATAGTACTGAAGACCTGTGCTCCAGAACTAGCCGCGCCCCTAGCCAAGCAGTTCCAGTACAGCTACAACACTGGCATCTACCCTGCAATGTGAAAAATTGTCCAGGTATGTCCTGTACACAAAAAGCAGGACAAATCCAACCCGGCCAATTACCGCCCCATCAGCCTGCTCTCAATCATCAGTAAAGTGATGGAAGGTGTCATCAACAGTGTGATCAAGCGGCACTTGCTTAGCAATAACCTGCTCAGTGATGCTCAGTTTGGGTTCCGCCAGGACCACTCAGCTCCTGACCTCATTACAGCCTTGGTTCAAACATGGACAAAAGAGCTGAACTCAAGAGGTGAGGTGAAAGGGACTGCCCTTGACATCAAGGCAGCGTTTGACCGAGTATGGCATCAAGGAGCCCTAGCAAAACTGAGGTCAATGGGAATCAGGGGGAAAACCCTCCGCTGGCTGGAGTCATACCTAGCACAAAGGAAGATGGTTGTGGTTGTTGGAGGTCAATCATCTGAGCTCCAGGACATCACTGCAGGAGTTCCTCAGGGTAGTGTCCTAGGCCCAACCATCTTCAGCTGCTTCATCAATGACCTTCCTTCAATCATAAGGTCAGAAGTGGGGATGTTCGCTGATGATTGCACAATGTTCAGCACCATTCGTGACTCCTCAGATACTGAAGCAGTCTGTGTAGAAATGCAGCAAGACCTGGACAATATTCAGGCTTGGGCTGATAAGTGGCAAGTAACACTCACGCCACACAAGTGCCAGGCAATGACCATCTCCAACAGGAGAGAATCTAACCATCTCCCCTTGACATTCAATGGCATTACCATCGCTGAATCCCCCACTATCAACATCCTAGGGGCTACCATTGACCAGAAACCGAACTACCATATAAATACCGTGGCTACAAGAGCAGGTCAGAGGCTCAGAATTCTGAGGCGAGTAACTCACCTCCTGACCACCATCTACAAGTCACAAGTCAGGAGTGTGATGGAATACTCTCCACTTGCCTGGATGGGTGCAGCTCCAACAACACTCAAGAAGCTCGACACCATCCAGGACAAAGCAGCCCGCTTGATTGGCACTCCATCCACAAACATTCACTCCCTCCACCACCGACGCACAGTGGCAGCAGTGTGTACCATCTCCAAGATGCACTGCAGCAACGCACCAAGGCTCCTTAGACAGCACCTTCCAAACCCGTGACCTCTACCACCTAGAAGGACAAGGGCAGCAGACGCATGGGAACACCACCACCTGCAAGTTCCCCTCCAAGTCACACACCATCCTGACTTGGATCTATATCGCCGTTCCTTCACTGTCGCTGGGTCTAAATCCTGGAACTCCCTTCCTAACAGCACTGTGGGTGTATCTACCCCACACGGACTGCAGCAGTTCAAGAAGGCAGCTCACCACCACCTTCTCAAGGGCAATTAGGGATGGGCAATAAATGCTGGCCTGGCCAGCGACACCCACATCCCTGAATGAATTAAAAAAAAGATTAAGGGGGTGATCAAATCGAGGGGTTTAACATGATTAAAGGATTTGATCAGGTCGATAGAAACTATTTCCTCTGCTGGAGGGAGTCCGGAACAAGGGGGCAGAACCTTAAAATCAGAGCCAGGCCGTTCAGGGGGTGATGTGAGGAAGCACTTCTTCACACAAAAGGGGGAGTGGAAATCTGGAACTCTCTCCCCCCAGAAAGCTGTCGAGGCCGGGGGTCAATTGGAAATTTCAGACCTGAGATTAATAGATTTTAGTTGGGTGAGGGGGTTAAGGGTTAGGGAATCCAAGGTGGGGAAATGGAGTTAAAATACAGTTCAACCATGATCTGATTGCATGGTGGAATAGTCTCGAGGGGCTGAATGGCCTCCTCCTGTTCAAAACAAAAGCATGCCAGCACTTTTACATAGTGCATTGAGTCTACAGCACAGGAACAGGCCATTCGGCCCATCTGCTTCGTGCTAGTCTTTCTGCTCCACACGAGCCTCCTCCCACCCTCTACTTCATCTCCCCCCCATCACCATATCCTTCTATTCCTCTCTCCCTCGTGTGTTTATCCAGCTTAAATACATCGATACTATTCACCTCGACCACTCCCTGTGGGAGCGAGTTCCACATTCTTACCACTCTCTGGGGAAAGGAGTTTCTCCTGAATTCCCCATCGGATTTATTACTGACTGTCTTATATTGACGGCCCCCGAGTTCTGGTCTCCCCCCACAAGAGGAAACATCTTCTCTACGTCTACCCGATCGAAACCCCCTTCATCATTTTAAAGACCTCAATCAGGTCACCCCCTCGGCCGCCTCTTTTCCAGAGAGACGAGCTCCAGCCTGTTCAGTCTTTCCTGATGGTTATAATCTCTCAGTTGACATTCTGCTTGTGATGTAGAACAGGACATTTTGATAAGAGGGAGCCAGGGATGAGGGCGAGCATTCCAAAAATGCAAAAGGAAAAGGCCCAGGCAGGTAGTTTGGAATAGACGCTTGTCTGAGAGCAGGCTGGAGCAAGCCAAAGATCGCACAAAGAGTGTTCATGCGTCTTACCTTTGTGAAGCCAGCGTGAAGGACAGACTGTCTGTTTTCACATCGCCAGTCTCTCCCACAGCTGGGAGGCCTCTTTGCAGGTGGCCTGAACTGGATTTCCGTATTAACAGAGAGCTTTCAGCCAGGCCCCCACCCCCACTTGCTTCCTCCACCCCCGCCCCCCCTCCCCCGCTGCCTCCCCACCGCCCCATCTTTCTCCCGTGCCAGCCGTGTCTCAATGGGTCTCACTCTGGCCTCATGGGACAGAGGATTGTGGGTTCGAGCCCCCATCCCGAGACTTGGGGCCCCCATAATCCAGGCCTGGCACTCCCCAACCACCCCCCCCGCCCAATGCCAGTCCTATTGGAAGAACGACAGTGGGTGGGGGAATTCTCCCCGGTGTCCTGGGGCCAATATTTATCTCTCAACCAACATCACCCTCTCTCTTTCCTCATCCCTCCAATCTCTCCCCTCACCCTGTCCTGCTCCTGAGATCGTCACCTTATCTTGGCAAAGCCAACTGTTGGTGCTCATTTCCGAGACTGCAGCCCCCTTGCATCGCGCACTGAAGTGTTCCAGTCAAGAGAGGGATGGTTAAGTAAATCAAATGCTTGTAGCCTTCTTAAACAAAACCATTATGCAAACCACAGAATCCACAAGGCCCTGGTTTCCTCTGTGTGTGAGTGTGTGTGAATTTACAAGGGTGTTTGTTTTGGCTCAGTCCTCTGTTTTAAACGGGGCGTGTGCTCTGCTGATTTGCTCGATGGTATTCGGTGTTTACTGGAAGGCAAGCCCCATCTGGAACGCAAAGCAATCCTGCTCACCTCATCTACAAGGAGTAGAGCAGGCTGGGCCTCTGCTCTCTAGAAAAGAGAGGGCTGAGGGGTGACCTGATGCAGCTCTTTAAAATGACAAAGGGGTTTCGATAGGGAGGAGTGTCGGCCTGGATTCTGGGGCTCAAACCTCTGGAGTGGGGGCTGAAACCCACAACCCTCTGCCTTGGGTGGGAGTGGGATCACTCGGAGCCTTGGCTGACCCCATCAGGAAGTCGGACTTACTCATTGTGAAGTGCTCGAGGTCATTGAATCAAGGATTCCGAGGGGAAGTGACCCGGGTGATGGGAGGGTGGGTTTAAACCCTGATGGGGTGGACACTGACTGACAAGCTGTGATGTGAGAGGGGAAATCACAGTGTGTTCAGGTCTCATTGAATGGGGGATCCTGTCGAAGGGGCGGAATGACTGACTCCTGTTCCTACGTTCTATGTCTCGAACCTTCAGATGTGGGTATGGACTTGACGAGAGGAAGGCTTTTAGAAAGCTGATAACTATCAGCGGGAGTGTCAGGGGGGCAGGGTGTAGCTTGCTGGCTACCGGGCTAAACTCCTGATGGACACACCCAACAACAGTCTGCAGTCCACCATGCACCTTTCACTGCGGCAGGACATCCCAAAGCATTACCACCGCCAAGCTGGTACTTTGTGAAGTGTGGTCACTGTTGTCATGTTGGAAATGCAGTCGCCACTTTAGGCACAGCAAGATCCCGCAAACTGCAGCATGATAACCCAGATCATCTATTTTTTTGAGAACTCCGCCCCCCCCCCCCCCCCCAAGCTCTTCTTCCATTAGTGGCCGTGGAATCTTTTACATCCACTTGACAGGGCAGAAAGACGGCACCTCCGACAGTGCAGCTCTCCCTCAGAACTGACCCTCTGATGGTGCGGTGCTCCCTTGGTGTTGACCCTCCGGTGCAGCGCTCCCTCGGTGTTGACCCTCTGACGGTGCAGCGCTCCCTCAGTACTGACCCTCCGACAGTGCAGCGCTCCCTCAGTACTGACCCTCCGACAGTGCGGCGCTCCCTCAGTACTGACCCTCCGACAGTGCGGCGCTCCCTCAGTACTGACCCTCCGACAGTGCGGCGCTCCCTCAGTACTGACCCTCCGACAGTACTGACTCTCCGATGGTGCGGCGCTCCCTCAGTACTGACCCTCCGACAGTGCGGCGCTCCCTCAGTACTGACCCTCCGACAGTACTGACCCTCCGATGGTGCGGCGCTCCCTCAGTACTGACCCTCCGACAGTGCGGAGCTCCCTCAGTACTGACCCTCTAACAGTGCGGCGCTCCCTCAGTACTGACCCTCCGACAGTGCGGCGCTCCCACAGTACTGACCCTCCGACAGTGCGGCGCTCCCTCAGTACTGACCCTCCGACAGTGCGGCTCTCCCTCAGTACTGACCCTCCGATGGTGCGGCGCTCCCTCAGTACTGACCCTCTGACAGTGCGGCGCTCCCTCAGTACTGACCCTCCGACAGTGCGGAGCTCCCTCAGTACTGACCCTCCGACAGTGCGGCGCTCCCACAGTACTGACCCTCCGACAGTGCGGCGTTCCCTCAGTACTGACTCTCCGACAGTGCGACGCTCCCTCAGTACTGACCCTCCGACAGTGCGGCGCTCCCTCAGTACTGACCCTCCGACGGTGCGGCGCTCCCTCAGTACTGACCCTCCGACGGTGCGGCGCTCCCACAGTACTGACCCTCCGACGGTGCGGCGCTCCCTCAGTACTGACCCTCCGACGGTGCGGCGCTCCCACAGTACTGACCCTCCGACAGTGCGGCTTTCCCTCAGTACTGACCCTCCCTCAGTACTGCTTCCGGGATGAGTGTCGTCCTGGGGCTGTGAGGCTTGGGTCTCTGGATTGAGGCTCAAACCCATGACTTGTGACTGTGAGGTGAGAGAGAGACCCACGCAGCCACTGCTGACGCACTTGGGACCACTCGCACCTTGGAAGTCCTGCCTGCCTGAGTTAGTGAGAGGATGCCAGGAAGAGGGGACGAGGCGGATGAAGGGCCTGTCACTGATGGTCAGGGCACGTGGATGGGAGTTTCAACACTGAAGGATGGTGGGAAGTGGGATTGGGGGTCGTGAGGCTGAAGGAGGTTGCAGGATAGGGTGGGAAAGGGTTTTGGAGGTGAGGACCTTCACTTTAAATTGAGCACTTTGCGAGTATGAGCATCCTGTTTAATTTAGGCAAGACTTGGTGCAGGATAGAGGACTGAGCTTTGGACAGCCCTCGGGGGTGAAAGGTCACAGTTTGACCCTTGGCTGCACCAGCCTGCCAATGGATCTGGTCAACAGTTTTCTGGCAGTCTTGCTGACAACTGGCCTTTTGCACAGGAACGAGGCAGCTTCACGGGGGCGTTAACGGACAAAAGTTCAACACCCGGCCCTGAAAGGAGATATTAGGGACGGGCGACCAAAAGCTCGGTCAAAGAGATCAGTTTTAAGCAGCGTCTTAAAGGAGGAGAGGGAGAGGCGGAGAGGTTTAGGGAGGGGATTCCAGAGCTTAGGGCCCCAGGCAGCTGAAGGCACGGCAGCCAATGGGGGAGGGTAGGATAGTGAGGGGGGGGGGTGGTGGAGGAGAGGATGGGAGTGGATGATGAGTAAGTGGCCAGATTCGGAGGAACACAGCCATTGACAGTCTCACGCTGCAGTCGAAACCCCGTTAGGCGGGGATTTCAGGTTAAGCCACAGCCAAGTCCGTTCGAGTGGCCTGTACACAGGAGTGCCTGCCCCTCTGGCGCTGGCTTTTAATTTCAGTTCAATGCTTTTCTGAAATTTGTCAAGGGATCGTCAATGCACATACACATCGATCACCTCTGGGTCCTGGTCCAACAGGCATCACCACGAACCGGTCTCTGTTCCTCCAAGCCAGCATCCATTCCGATGCCAATCCACTGGTCGTACCCCAGTTGGGGTCTGAATCGGGGGTTGGAATTGCAAAGGCCTGAGCCTTGGGCACTGGGGTTGGCTTCAGGGGCGGGGGGAACAGGACGGGCAGTCACATTGGCAAGTATCCAGTAATAAAACTAACAAGAGCCATACGCGTGCCGAGGACAGACTTTGAAGTGTCTTTCATAACGGAGGCCGCAAGCGACAGGCGGCAGCTGCTTCCTATCAGCTTAATCAGAAAAGAATGGGAACTGATGGAATGAGACAGGGTTCTTTAACTCAATGCCACTCAGCCACTCTCGGCTACACAGAGAATGTCAGCAAACTGAATCCTGCCTGAGAGCTAACACATTCCAGATCACACCCACAGCATGCTGAAAAGGGAGCTTGACTCTGGATCTAAACCCCGTTTTTCTTTAGGACCGAAAAAAATTTATTTCAGCCATTCTGCACAATTTACAGTTGGAACTCTGGGAATTCATAGACAACATCTTTGCCTGTTAGTTTCTTGTAGACAACAGAAAATGTATCCAGTTTGTGTTCTACCCCTGTACTGTACCTGTCCTGGGAGTGTTTGATGGGGGACAGTGTAGAGGGAGCTTTACTCTGTATCTAACCCCCGTACTGTACCTGTTCTGGGAGTGTTTGATGGGGACAGTGTAGAGGGAGCTTTACTCTGTATCTAACCCCCGTACTGTACCTGTCCTGGGGAGTGTTTGATGGGGACAGTGTAGAGGGAGCTTTACTCTGTATCTAACCCCCGTACTGTACCTGTTCTGGGAGTGTTTGATGGGGACAGTGTAGAGGGAGCTTTACTCTGTATCTAACCCCCGTACTGTCCCTGTCCTGGGGAGTGTTTGATGGGGACAGTGTAGAGGGAGCTTTACTCTGTATCTAACCCCCGTACTGTCCCTGTCCTGGGAGTGTTTGATGGGGACAGTGTAGAGGGAGCTTTACTCTGTATCTAACCCCCGTACTGTACCTGTCCTGGGAGTGTTTGATGGGGACAGTGTAGAGGGAGCTTTACTCTGTATCTAACCCCCGTACTGTCCCTGTCCTGGGAGTGTTTGATGGGGACAGTGTAGAGGGAGCTTTACTCTGTATCTAACCCCCGTACTGTACCTGTCCTGGGAGTGTTTGATGGGGACAGTGTAGAGGGAGCTTTACTCTGTATCTAACCCCCGTGCTGTACCTGTCCTGGGAGTGTTTGATGGGGACAGTGTAGAGGGAGCTTTACTCTGTATCTAACCCCCGTACTGTACCTGTCCTGGGAGTGTTTGATGGGGACAGTGTAGAGGGAGCTTTACTCTGTGTCTAACCCCCGTACTGTACCTGTCCTGGGAGTGTTTGATGGGGACAGTGTAGAGGGAGCTTTACTCTGTATCTAACCCCCGTACTGTACCTGTCCTGGGGAGTGTTTGATGGGGACAGTGTAGAGGGAGCTTTACTCTGTATCTAACCCCCGTACTGTCCCTGTCCTGGGAGTGTTTGATGGGGACAGTGTAGAGGGAGCTTTACTCTGTATCTAACCCCCGTGCTGTACCTGTCCTGGGAGTGTGAGATGGGTGAGGAATCTGATTGTTCCGATTAATTTCTTGAACCGTTTGTCTTTCAGAAAGTTGGAGACTCTGGACCTGTCCCACAACCGACTGGTCCATGTTCCTTCCTTCCTGCCAATGGGGCTGAAGCAGCTCCTGCTGCACCATAACCAGATTGAGCGCATTCCCGGCTATGTCTTCGCCCACCTCAAGCCCGGCTTGGAGTTCCTCCATCTCTCTTACAACCGCTTGAGCAATGATGGCATCCACGGCATTTCCTTCCTGGGCCTCTACAAGTCACTGCACGAGCTCCTGTTGGACCACAACCAGCTGAAGGCCGTCCCTCGAGGCATCCTCAACCTCCGTGTCCTCCAGGTCCTCCGGCTTAGTGACAACCAGATCAGGTAGGAGGCTTCTCTCCCAGTCATCGGCGGATAGCTCGCCATTAGGTCAGAATGGGCCAGACTGACAGTCCTTCGAACTACTTTGAAGGATCCATGTTTCTGTTGTGCCTTTCAAAGTCATCTGAAAGCAGAGACTGTTATGGGGGCATTTAACAGAGCTAATCGGAAGTATGAGGGGTTTTGATAGACAGGGAGAAACTGTTCCCAGTGGCGGGAGGGTCGGTAACCAGAGGGACACAGATTGAAGATAATCGGGAAAAGAACAAGAGGGGGGAGAGGAGGAGAATGTTTTCGACGTAGTGAGTTGTTGTGATCTGGAACGCGCTGCCTGAAAGGGCGGTGGAAGCAGATTCAATCGTAACTTTCAAAAGGGGAATTTTGAACTTTCAAATCAGGAACAAGATGACGATCCGATTATCTCATTTTCTAGTGATTTTCACTGATGGATAAATATCAGCCGCAGGACATCGGGGAGAACTCTCTCCCACCCCCTCCTCTTCTTCCAATAGTGACCGTGGGATCCTTTACATCCACCTGAGAGGGCAGACGGGGGTCTTGGGATTAACGTCTCATCCTGAAAGACGGCACCTCTGACTGTGCGGCACTCCCCCAGTACTGACCCTCCGACACTGAGACACTCCCTCAGTACTGACCCTCCGACACTGAGGCACTCCCCCAGTACTGACCCTCCAACACTGAGACACTCCCCCAGTACTGACCCTCCGACACTGAGGCACTCCCTCAGTACTGACCCTCCGACACTGAGGCACTCCCTCAGTACTGACCCTCCGACACTGAGGCACTCCCTCAGTACTGACCCTCCGACACTGAGGCACTCCCCCAGTACTGACCCTCCAACACTGAGACACTCCCCCAGTACTGACCCTCCGACACTGAGGCACTCCCTCAGTACTGACCCTCCGACACTGAGGCACTCCCCCAGTACTGACCCTCCGACACTGAGACACTCCCTCAGTACTGACCCTCCGACACTGAGGCACTCCCTCAGTACTGACCCTCCGACAGTGAGGCACTCCCTCAGTACTGACCCTCCGACACTGAGGCACTCCCCCAGTACTGACCCTCCAACACTGAGACACTCCCCCAGTACTGACCCTCCGACACTGAGGCACTCCCTCAGTACTGACCCTCCGACACTGAGGCACTCCCCCAGTACTGACCCTCCGACACTGAGGCACTCCCTCAGTACTGACCCTCCAACACTGAGGCACTCCCTCAGTACTGACCCTCCGACACTGAGGCACTCCCCCAGTACTGACCCTCCGACACTGAGGCACTCCCCCAGTACTGACCCTCCAACACTGAGACACTCCCCCAGTACTGACCCTCCGACACTGAGACACTCCCCCAGTACTGACCCTCCGACACTGAGGCACTCCCCCAGTACTGACCCTCCGACGCTGAGGCACTCCCCCAGTACTGACCCTCCGACGCTGAGGCATTCCCCCAGTACTGACCCTCCGACGCTGAGGCACTCCCCCAGTACTGACCCTCCGACGCTGAGGCACTCCCTCAGTACTGACCCTCCGACACTGAGGCACTCCCTCATACTGATCCTCCGACGCTGAGGCACTCCCCCAGTACTGACCCTCCGACGCTGAGGCACTCCCTCAGTACTGACCCTCCGACGCTGAGGCATTCCCCCAGTACTGACCCTCCGACACTGAGACACTCCCCCAGTACTGACCCTCCGACACTGAGACACTCCCCCAGTACTGACCCTCCGACACTGAGGCACTCCCCCAGTACTGACCCTCCGACGCTGAGGCACTCCCTCAGTACTGACCCTCCGACGCTGAGGCATTCCCCCAGTACTGACCCTCCGACACTGAGACACTCCCTCAGTACTGACCCTCCGACACTGAGGCACTCCCTCAGTACTGACCCTCCGACACTGAGGCACTCCCTCATACTGATCCTCCGACGCTGAGACACTCCCCCAGTACTGACCCTCCGACACTGAGGCACCCCTTCAGTACTGACCCTCTGACACTGAGGCACTCCCTCAGTACTGACTCTCCGACAGTGCGGCGCTCCCTCAGTACTGACACCGGGGGTTTTGTCGGGCCGAGGTTATGGGGCTCAAGTCTCTGGAGTGGGGGCTCGATCCACGACCCTGTCACTGAGTGGCAAGAGTCACTGAGCCACGGCTGACAGGACATTTGTAAAAGTTGGAATTGTTTCTTGTTTGTGATTTGCTGATTGTCCCAGTGATGTTTCAACTCTACTTTCTAATGCTCTTTCCTCCCGCTCCCTCCCAATCCAAGGTACATTCCATTGGACTCTGTCTGCAATACCAGGATCAGTGAGGATTCCAGCTTGGTGTCCATTCACCTGGAGAACAACCTCATTGACCGGAGATTGATCCCACCCATTGCCTTCTCCTGTATCCGATCCTACCAGAGTGTTGTTCTGCGGCCACAGCGATTCGAAGACTAACTTAACCCTCCCACCAGCTCTCCCCCTGTCCCCCACTCCCTGTCCCTCTGTCCCCTCCTCCCCCACGTCCTTCCTCCACAAGCCCAGTGTCTCTCATTGCAATGAGTCATTGCGCGGATCCTGACCAACCGAGAGCTGTGTTATTAGCTTGGCCTCGGGTTGGTCCAGTGAAAGTCAAGGAATGCACTGTTTGGTCTCGGGCGAATTCAGGACAGGAGGAACTCTTTTGGCCCCTTGCGTCTCTTCCACCAATCAATTAGATCACAGCTGCTCTGTATTCCTGGGAGTGTTTGATGGGGACAGTGTAGAGGGAGCTTTACTTTGTATCTAACCCCCGTACTGTACCTGTCCTGGGAGTGTTTGATGGGGACAGTGTAGAGGGAGCTTTACTTTGTATCTAACCCCCGTACTGTACCTGTCCTGGGAGTGTTTGATGGGGGACAGTGTAGAGGGAGCTTTACTTTGTATCTAACCCCCGTACTGTACCTGTCCTGGGAGTGTTTGATGGGGACAGTGTAGAGGGAGCTTTACTTTGTATCTAACCCCCGTGCTGTACCTGTCCTGGGAGTGTTTGATGGGGACAGTGTAGAGGGAGCTTTACTCTGTATCTAACCCCCGTGCTGTACCTGTCCTGGGAGTGTTTGATGGGGACAGTGTAGAGGGAGCTTTACTCTGTATCTAACCCCCGTACTGTACCTGTCCTGCGGAGTGTTTGATGGGGACAGTGTAGAGGGAGCTTTACTCTGTATCTAACCCCCGTACTGTACCTGTCCTGGGAGGGTTTGATGGGGGACAGTGTAGAGGGAGCTTTACTTTGTATCTAACCCCCGTGCTGTACCTGTCCTGGGAGTGTTTGATGGGGACAGTGTAGAGGGAGCTTTACTCTGTATCTAACCCCCGTACTGTACCTGTCCTGCGGAGTGTTTGATGGGGACAGTGTAGAGGGAGCTTTACTCTGTATCTAACCCCCGTACTGTACCTGTCCTGCGGAGTGTTTGATGGGGACAGTGTAGAGGGAGCTTTACTCTGTATCTAACCCCCCGTGCTGAACCTGTCCTGCGGAGTGTTTGATGGGGACAGTGTAGAGGGAGCTTTACTCTGTATCTAACCCCGTGCTGTACCTGTCCTGGGAGTGTTTGATGGGGACAGTGTAGAGGGAGCTTTACTCTGTATCTAACCCCCGTTTTTTTTTTTCCCCCGTTTTTTTTTTTCTTTTTTTCTGTATCTAACCCCCGTGCTGTACCTGTCCTGGGAGTGTTTGATGGGGACAGTGTAGAGGGAGCTTTACTCTATATCTAACCCCCGTACTGTCCCTGTCCTCGGAGTGTTTGATGGGGGACAGTGTAGAGGGAGCTTTACTCTGTATCTAACCCCCGTACTGTACCTGTCCTGGGAGTGTTTGATGGGGACAGTGTAGAGGGAGCTTTACTCTGTATCTAAACCTCGTGCTGTACCTGCCCTGGGGAGTGTTTGATGGGGACAGTGTAGAGGGAGCTTTACTCTGTATCTAACCCCGTACTGTACCTGTCCTGCGGAGTGTTTGATGGGGACGGTGTAGAGGGAGCTTTACTCTGTATCTAACCCCGTACTGTACCTGTCCTGCGGAGTGTTTGATGGGGACAGTGTAGAGGGAGCTTTACTCTGTATCTAACCCCGTGCTGTACCTGACCTAAGGGTGCCTGAAATTCTAACTATTCCATTCCCCAGCAATAAAACCTCTCATCTCGTTCACCACAAAACTCCCAGGGTAAAAGGGGGCTGTAATTTTGAAACCATTGTTCAGGGGCCAGGATACTCTGTCCTTGTGATACAGTAACTCACCATTGCTCCTGATGTGTTGGAAATGCGTACAGTGCAATAAAGATTAGCTTTTATTTATAAAACGTACACTCTGTGTCACCCGACAATCCATCAAGGCCTTGGGTTAATGTCTTTGACTGCTCAAGTTGTTGTGCCTTCAGGTCTGCCCTCGGCTTCAAAATACATCATCCGTTTGACCGAGAAATTAATTCAGGTCCGCTTTTGGAAACCCAAGGTCCACTCGAAACTGGACCTAGGACTAATTAGGAGCGACAGTCAGCCTCAGGTATGTCCGGGAGAGAGTCGGGGTGGGGAGGAGTATGGCCGATGGTACAGGGTGAAGTTTCAGTGGGACAACCAGGCACAACAGTGTCTCTCTTCCCGCCTGCACCAGGAGCAACTTGTAATTATATAGCACCTCTGATGCAGTAAAACATCCCGCGGTGTTTCACAGGAGTGTAAATGAGATACAATTTCACTCCGATCCACATCAGGAGATATCAGGGACGGGCGACCAAAAGCTCGGTCAAAGAGGCCGGTTTTAAGCAGCGTCTTAAAGGAGGAGAGAGAGAGAGGCGGAGAGGTTTAGGGAGGGAATTCCAGAGCTTAGGGCCCCAGGCAGCTGAAGGCACGGCCATCGATGGTGGAGCGATGGGAATCGGGGGATGGTCAAGAGGCCGGAATTGGAGGAGGGCAGAGATCTCGGAGGGTTGTAGGGGCTGGAGGAGGTTACAGAGATAGGGAGGGTTGTAGGGACTGGAGAAGGTTACAGAGATAGGGAGGGTTGTAGGGGCTGGAGGAGGTTACAGAGATAGGGAGGGTTGTAGCGGACTGGAGGAGGTTACAGAGATAGGGAGGGTTGTAGGGGCTGGAGGAGGTTACAGTGATAGGGAGGGTTGTCAGGGCTGGAGGTGGTTACAGAGATAGGGAGGGTTGTAGGGGCTGAAGGAGGTTACAGAGATAGGGAGGGTTGTCGGGGCTGGAGGAGGTTACAGTGATAGGGAGGATTGTAGGGGCTGGAGGAGGTTACAGAGATAGGGAGGGTTGTCGGGGCTGGAGGAGGTTACAGAGATAGGGAGGATTGTCGGGGCTGGAGGAGGTTACAGAGATCGGGAGGATTGTCGGGGCTGGAGGAGGTTACAGAGATAGAGAGGGTTGTAGGGGCTGGAGGAGGTTACAGAGATAGGGAGGGTTGTAGGGGCTGGAGGAGGTTACAGTGATTGGGAGGGTTTTAGGGGCTGGAGGAGGTTACAGAGATCGGGAGGGGGCGAGGAGGCCATGGAAGGATTTGAACACAGGGATGAGAATTTGAAAGTGGAGAAGTTGCTTGACCGGGAGTCACTGTCGGTCAGTGAGGACTGGGCGGGGTGATGGGTGAACAAACAAGATACGAATTAGGATACAAGGCAGAGTTTCGGATGAGCTGATGTTTATGTAAGTTGGAAGATGGGAGGCTGGTCAGGAGAGCATTGAAACAGTCAAGTCCAGAGGTAACCCAATCGGATTTGGGTTTCAGTGGCAGACTTCGAGACGCTAGCCATTACAGAGGGGGAGGTAGGCGGTCTTGTTAACGGCGTGGATGTGGAGTCGGAAGCTCGCCTCGGGGTCAAATACCACAGCAAGAAGTTTGAGAAAACAAAACCCTGTGTTTTTCCTGGGTGGCGGCCCCTTTTAAAGCCTGCTGGGCTGGCGGCAGGTCGAGCTGGAAAAGCGGAGTCGAGATGCACTCGCTATACATTGGGATTGAACCTGAAAGGGAGCGCTGGATGTCCTTCCCAAACGATATCCCAGATTGCAGCTGCCGCAGGCCACTGCGGCAGCGTCTCCCAGCCTCCTGCCCTGACTGTTTCAGTGCCGACTCCCGGCAGAGCTCATTCACAGACCCGCCGTCCCCTGGGTTCAGCGGGCAGCACCCCCCCCACCCCCGGCTCTCCTTGGACGCTGAGGACTCACGCCAACCGTGTTCCAACGAGGTACGACGTCAAAGTGGTTCCATCTGCCTGCTCAGGTGTTCCAGCTCGGGTACAGCAAAGGACACACAGACACACACACAGACACACACACACACACCACCACTGACCTCCCTTTTGTAAAAATTCTTTCGTGGGACGTGGGTGCCACTGGCAAAGCCAGCATTTGTTGCCCATCTCTAATTGCCCTTGAACTGAGTGTCTTGCTTGGCCATTTCGGAGGGCAGTTAAGAGTTAACCACATTGTTGTGGGTCTGGAGTCACATGTAGGCCAGACCAGGTCAGGACGGCAGATTTCCTTCCCTTTTTGGAAAATCCTTGATCCTTTCATGGCACCGTCACTGAGACTAGTTTTCAATCCCAGATCTTTTGATAAATTAACTAATTGAATTTTTACATTCCACGAGCTACCGTGGTGCACTTTGAGCTGGTATCCCCGGGGCTCTAGCCTGGGCATCTGGATTACTAATCCAGTTACATTGCCACTATGTCACTGTCTCTCCGAGGAGTGTGTCAGTATTTACAGGGGGGGTCCCGGGGGAGTGTGTCAGTATTTACAGGGGGTCCCCGGGGAGTGTGTCAGTATTTACAGGGGGATCCCCGGGGAGTGTGTCAGTATTTACAGGGGGGTCCCCGGGGAGTGTGTCAGTATTTACAGGGGGTCCCCGGGGAGTGTGTCAGTATTTACAGGGGGGTCCCGGGGAGTGTGTCAGTATTTACAGGGGGGTCCCCGGGGAGTGTGTCAGTATTTACAGGGGGTCCCGGGGGAGTGTGTCAGTATTTATGGGGGGGTCCCGGGGGGGGTGTGTCAGTATTTACAGGGGGTCCCCGGGGAGTGTGTCAGTATTTACAGGGGTCCCCGGGGAGTGTGTCAGTATTTACAGGGGGTCCCCGGGGAGTGTGTCTGTATTTACAGGGGGATCCCCGGGGAGTGTGTCAGTATTTACAGGGGTCCCCGGGGAGTGTGTCAGTATTTACAGGGGGTCCCCGGGGAGTGTGTCAGTATTGACAGGGGGACCCCGGGGAGTGTGTCAGTATTTACAGGGGGTCCCCGGGGAGTGTGTCAGTATTGACAGGGGGGTCCCCGGGGAGTGTGTCAGTATTGACAGGGGGACCCCGGGGAGTGTGTCAGTATTTACAGGGGGTCCCCGGGGAGTGTGTCAGTATTTACAGAGGGTCCCCGGGGAGTGTGTCAGTATTGACAGGGGGACCCCGGGGAGTGTGTCAGTATTTACAGGGGGTCCCCGGGGAGTGTGTCAGTATTTACAGAGGGTCCCCGGGGAGTGTGTCAGTATTGACAGGGGGACCCCGGGGAGTGTGTCAGTATTTACAGGGGGGTCCCCGGGGAGTGTGTCAGTATTTACAGGGGGGTCCCCGGGGAGTGTGTCAGTATTTACAGGGGGTCCCCGGGGAGTGTGTCAGTATTGACAGGGGGACCCCGGGGAGTGTGTCAGTATTTACAGGGGGGTCCCCGGGGAGTGTGTCAGTATTTACAGGAGGTCCTGGGGAGTGTGTCAGTATTTACAGGGGGGTCCCCGGGGAGTGTGTCAGTATTTACAGGGGGGTCCCCGGGGAGTGTGTCAGTATTGACAGGGGGGTCCCCAGGGAGTGTGTCAGTATTTACAGGGGGTCAGAATTTACAGGTGGGTCCCCGGGGAGTGTGTCAGTATTTACAGGGGGTCCCCGGGGAGTGTGTCAGTATTTACAGGAGGTCCTGGGGAGTGTGTCAGTATTTACAGGGGGGTCCCCGGGGAGTGTGTCAGTATTTACAGGGGGGTCCCCGGGGAGTGTGTCAGTATTGACAGGGGGGTCCCCGGGGAGTGTGTCAGTATTTACAGGGGGGTTGTCCCCGGGGAGTGTGTCAGTATTTACAGGGGTATCCCCGGGGAGTGTGTCAGTATTTACAGGGGGGGTCCCCGGGGAGTGTGTCAGTATTTATAGGGGGGTCCCCGGGGAGTGTGTCAGTATTTACAGGGGGTCCCCCGTGGGAGTGTGTCAGTATTTACAGGGGGTCCCCCGTGGGAGTGTGTCAGTATTTACAGGGGGTCCCCCGTGGGAGTGTGTCAGTATTTACAGGGGGGTCCCCGGGGAGTGTGCCAGTATTTACAGGGGTCCCCGGGGAGTGTGCCAGTATTTACAGGGGTCCCCGGGGAGTGTGCCAGTATTTACAGGGGGTCCCCGGGGAGTGTGTCAGTATTGACAGGGGGACCCCGGGGAGTGTGTCAGTATTTACAGGGGGGTCCCCGGGGAGTGTGTCAGTATTTACAGGGGGTCCCCGGGGAGTGTGTCAGTATTGACAGGGGGACCCCGGGGAGTGTGTCAGTATTTACAGGGGGGTCCCCGGGGAGTGTGTCAGTATTTACAGGAGGTCCTGGGGAGTGTGTCAGTATTTACAGGGGGGTCCCCGGGGAGTGTGTCAGTATTTACAGGGGGGTCCCCGGGGAGTGTGTCAGTATTGACAGGGGGGTCCCCGGGGAGTGTGTCAGTATTTACAGGGGGGTTGTCCCCGGGGAGTGTGTCAGTATTTACAGGGGTATCCCCGGGGAGTGTGTCAGTATTTACAGGGGGGGTCCCCGGGGAGTGTGTCAGTATTTATAGGGGGGTCCCCGGGGAGTGTGTCAGTATTTACAGGGGGTCCCCCGTGGGAGTGTGTCAGTATTTACAGGGGGTCCCCCGTGGGAGTGTGTCAGTATTTACAGGGGGTCCCCCGTGGGAGTGTGTCAGTATTTACAGGGGGGTCCCCGGGGAGTGTGCCAGTATTTACAGGGGTCCCCGGGGAGTGTGCCAGTATTTACAGGGGTCCCCGGGGAGTGTGCCAGTATTTACAGGGGGTCCCCGGGGAGTGTGTCAGTATTGACAGGGGGACCCCGGGGAGTGTGTCAGTATTTACAGGGGGGTCCCCGGGGAGTGTGTCAGTATTTACAGGGGGTCCCCGGGGAGTGTGTCAGTATTGACAGGGGGACCCCGGGGAGTGTGTCAGTATTTACAGGGGGGTCCCCGGGGAGTGTGTCAGTATTTACAGGAGGTCCTGGGGAGTGTGTCAGTATTTACAGGGGGGTCCCCGGGGAGTGTGTCAGTATTGACAGGGGGGTCCCAGGGGAGTGTGTCAGTATTTATAGGGGGTCCCCAGGGAGTGTGTCAGTATTTACAGGGGGTCAGAATTTACAGGGGGGTCCCGGGGAGTGTGTCAGTATTTACAGGGGGTCCCCGGGGAGTGTGTCAGTATTTACAGGAGGTCCTGGGGAGTGTGTCAGTATTTACAGGGGGGTCCCCGGGGAGTGTGTCAGTATTTACAGGGGGGTCCCCGGGGAGTGTGTCAGTATTGACAGGGGGGTCCCCGGGGAGTGTGTCAGTATTTACAGGGGGGTTGTCCCCGGGGAGTGTGTCAGTATTTACAGGGGTATCCCCGGGGAGTGTGTCAGTATTTACAGGGGGGGTCCCCGGGGAGTGTGTCAGTATTTATAGGGGGGTCCCCGGGGAGTGTGTCAGTATTTACAGGGGGTCCCCCGTGGGAGTGTGTCAGTATTTACAGGGGGTCCCCCGTGGGAGTGTGTCAGTATTTACAGGGGGTCCCCCGTGGGAGTGTGTCAGTATTTACAGGGGGGTCCCCGGGGAGTGTGCCAGTATTTACAGGGGTCCCCGGGGAGTGTGCCAGTATTTACAGGGGTCCCCGGGGAGTGTGCCAGTATTTACAGGGGGTCCCCCGGGGGAGTGTGTCAGTATTTACAGGGGGTCCCCGGGGAGTGTGTCAGTATTTACAGGGGGTCCCCGGGGAGTGTGTCAGTAATTACAGGGGGTCCCGGGGAGTGTGTCAGTATTTACAGGGGGGTCCCCAGGGAGTGTGTCAGTATTTACAGGAGGTCCTGGGGAGTGTGTCAGTATTTATAGGGGGTCCCGGGGAGTGTGTCTGTATTTACAGGGGGGTCCCCGGGGAGTGTGTCAGTATTTACAGGGGGGTCCCCAGGGAGTGTGTCAGTATTTACAGGAGGTCCTGGGGAGTGTGTCAGTATTTATAGGGGGTCCCGGGGAGTGTGTCTGTATTTACAGGGGGGTCCCCGGGGAGTGTGTCAGTATTTACAGGGGGGTCCCCGGGGAGTGTGTCAGTATTTACAGGGGGGTCCCCCGTGGGAGTGTGTCAGTATTTACAGGGGGGTCCCCGGGGAGTGTGCCAGTATTTACAGGAGGTCCTGGGGAGTGTGTCAGTATTTACAGGGGGGTCCCCAGGGAGTGTGTCAGTATTTACAGGAGGTCCTGGGGAGTGTGTCAGTATTTATAGGGGGTCCCGGGGAGTGTGTCTGTATTTACAGGGGGGTCCCCGGGGAGTGTGTCAGTATTTACAGGGGGGTCCCCAGGGAGTGTGTCAGTATTTACAGGAGGTCCTGGGGAGTGTGTCAGTATTTATAGGGGGTCCCGGGGAGTGTGTCTGTATTTACAGGGGGGTCCCCGGGGAGTGTGTCAGTATTTACAGGGGGGTCCCCGGGGAGTGTGTCAGTATTTACAGGGGGGTCCCCGGGGAGTGTGTCAGTATTTACAGGGGGGTCCCCGGGGAGTGTGTCAGTATTTACAGGGGGGTCCCCGGGGAGTGTGTCAGTATTTACAGGGGGGTCCCCGGGGAGTGTGTCAGTATTTACAGGGGGGTCCCCCGTGGGAGTGTGTCAGTATTTACAGGGGGTCCCCCGTGGGAGTGTGTCAGTATTTACAGGGGGGTCCCCGGGGAGTGTGCCAGTATTTACTGGGGGGGGTCCCCGGGGAGTGTGTCAGTATTTACAGGGGTCCCCGGGGAGTGTGCCAGTATTTACAGGGGTCCCCGGGGAGTGTGCCAGTATTTACAGGGGGTTCCCCGGGGGAGTGTGTCAGTATTTACAGGGGGTCCCCGGGGAGTGTGTCAGTATTTACAGGGGGTCCCCGGGGAGTGTGTCAGTAATTACAGGGGGTCCCGGGGAGTGTGTCAGTATTTACAGGGGGGTCCCCAGGGAGTGTGTCAGTATTTACAGGAGGTCCTGGGGAGTGTGTCAGTATTTACAGGGGGTCCCGGGGAGTGTGGTCAGTATTTACAGGGGGTCCCGGGGAGTGTGTCAGTATTTACCGGGGGGTCCCCGGGGAGTGTGTCAGTATTTACAGGGGGTCCCGGGGAGTGTGTCAGTATTTACAGGGGGGGTCCCCGGGGAGTGTGTCAGTATTTACAAGGGGTCCCCAGGGAGTGTGTCAGTATTTACAGGGGGTCCCGGGGAGTGTGTCAGTATTTACAGGGGGTCCCGGGGAGTGTGTCAGTATTTACAGGAGGTCCCGGGGAGTGTGTCAGTATTTACAGGAGGTCCCCGGGGAGTGTGTCAGTATTTAGAGGGGTTTCTGGGTTTTGTGTCAGTAATTACAGGGGGTCCCCGGGGAGTGTGTCAGTATTTACAGGGGGTCCCGGGGAGTGTGTCAGTATTTACAGGGGGTCCCCGGGGAGTGTGTCAGTATTTGCAGGGGGTCCCGGGGAGTGTGTCAGTATTTACAGGGGGTTCCGGGGAGTGTGTCAGTATTTATAGGAGGTCCTGGGGAGTGTGTCAGTATTTACAGGGGGTTCCGGGGAGTGTGTCAGTATTTATAGGAGGTCCTGGGGAGTGTGTCAGTATTTATAGGGGGTCCTGGGGAGTGTGTCAGTATTTACAGGAGGTCCTGGGGAGTGTGTCAGTATTTATAGGAGGTCCTGGGGAGTGTGTCAGTATTTACAGGGGGTTCCGGGGAGTGTGTCAGTATTTATAGGAGGTCCTGGGGAGTGTGTCAGTATTTACAGGGGGTTCCGGGGAGTGTGTCAGTATTTATAGGAGGTCCTGGGGAGTGTGTCAGTATTTACAGGAGGTCCTGGGGAGTGTGTCAGTATTTATAGGGGGTCCTGGGGAGTGTGTCAGTATTTACAGGGGGTCCCGGGGAGTGTGTCAGTATTTGCAGGGGGTCCCGGGGAGTGTGTCATTATTTATAGGGGGTTCTGGGGAGTGTGTCAGTATTTACAGGGGTTCCCGGGGAGTGTGTCAGTATTTACAGGAGGTCCTGGGGAGTGTGTCAGTATTTACAGGGGGGTCCCCGGGGAGTGTGTCAGTATTGACAGGGGGGTCCCAGGGGAGTGTGTCAGTATTTACAGGGGGTCCCCAGGGAGTGTGTCAGTATTTACAGGGGGATCCCCGGGGAGTGTGTCAGTATTTACAGGGGGGTCTCTGGGGAGTGTGTCAGTATTTACAGGAGGTCCTGGGGAGTGTGTCAGTATTTACAGGGGGGTCCCCGGGGAGTGTGTCAGTATTTACAGGGGGGTCCCCGGGGAGTGTGTCAGTATTTACAGGGGGGTCCCCGGGGAGTGTGTCAGTATTGACAGGGGGGTCCCCGGGGAGTGTGTCAGTATTTACAGGGGGGTCCCCCGGGAGTGTGTCAGTATTTACAGGGGGGGTCCCCGGGGAGTGTGTCAGTATTTACAGGGGGGTCCCCGGGGAGTGTGTCAGTATTGACAGGGGGGTCCCCGGGGAGTGTGTCAGTATTTACAGGGGGGTCCCCGGGGAGTGTGTCAGTATTGACAGGGGGGTCCCAGGGGAGTGTGTCAGTATTTACAGGGGGTCCCCAGGGAGTGTGTCTGTATTTACAGGGGGGTCCCCGGGGAGTGTGTCAGTATTTACAGGGGGGTCCCCGGGGAGTGTGTCAGTATTGACAGGGGGGTCCCCGGGGAGTGTGTCAGTATTTACAGGAGGTCCTGGGGAGTGTGTCAGTATTTACAGGGGGGTCCCCGGGGAGTGTGTCAGTATTTACAGGAGGTCCTGGGGAGTGTGTCAGTATTTACAGGGGGGTCTCTGGGGAGTGTGTCAGTATTTACAGGAGGTCCTGGGGAGTGTGTCAGTATTTACAGGGGGGTCCCCGGGGAGTGTGTCAGTATTTACAGGGGGGTCCCCGGGGAGTGTGTCAGTATTTACAGGGGGGTCCCCGGGGAGTGTGTCAGTATTGACAGGGGGGTCCCCGGGGAGTGTGTCAGTATTTACAGGGGGGTCCCCCGGGAGTGTGTCAGTATTTACAGGGGGGGTCCCCGGGGAGTGTGTCAGTATTTACAGGGGGGTTGTCCCCGGGGAGTGTGTCAGTTTTTACAGGGGGTTCCGGGGAGTGTGTCAGTATTTATAGGAGGTCCTGGGGAGTGTGTCAGTATTTACAGGGGGTCCTGGGGAGTGTGTCAGTATTTACAGGGGGTCCCGCGGAGTGTGTCAGTATTTACAGGGTGTCCCCGGGGAGTGTGTCAGTATTTACAGGGGGTCCCGGGGAGTGTGTCAGTATTTATAGGGGGTCCTGGGGAGTGTGTCAGTATTTACAGGGGGGTCCTGGGGAGTGTGTCAGTATTTACAGGGGGGTCCTGGGGAGTGTGTCAGTATTTACAGGGGGTCCTGGGGAGTGTGTCAGTATTTATAGGAGGTCCTGGGGAGTGTGTCAGTATTTACAGGGGGTCCCCGGGGAGTGTGTCAGTATTTACAGGGGTTCCCGGGGAGTGTGTCAGTATTTACAGGGGGATCCCCGGGGAGTGTGTCAGTATTTACATGGGGGTCCCGGGGAGTGTGTCAGTATTTACAGGGGGGTTCCCGGGGAGTGTGTCAGTATTTACAGGGGTTCCCGGCGAGTGTGTCAGTATTTACAGGGGGTCCCCGGGGAGTGTGTCAGTATTTACAGGGGGGTCCCCGGGGAGTGTGTCAGTATTTACAGGGGGGTCCCCGGGGGGGGTGTCAGTATTTACAGGGGGATCCCCGGGGAGTGTGTCAGTATTTACAGGGGGGTCCCGGGGAGTGTGTCAGTATTTACAGGGGGTCCCGGGGAGTGTGTCAGTATTTACAGGAGGTCCCGGGGAGTGTGTCAGTATTTATCGGAGGTCCTGGTGAGTGTGTCAGTATTTATAGGGGGTCTAGGGGAGTGTGTCAGTATTTACAGGGGGTTCTGGGGAGTGTGTCAGTATTTATAGGGGGTCTAGGGGAGTGTGTCAGTATTTACAGGGGGTTCTGGGGAGTGTGTCAGTATTTACAGGGGGGGTCCCCGGGGAATGTGTCAGTATTTACAGGGGTTCCCGGGGAGTGTGTCAGTAATTACAGGGGTTCCCGGGGAGTGTGTCAGTAATTACAGGGGTTCCCGGGGAGTGTGTCAGTATTTACAGGGGTTCCCGGGGAGTGTGTCAGTATTTACAGGGGTTCCCGGGGAGTGTGTCAGTAATTACAGGGGTTCCCGGGGAGTGTGTCAGTAATTACAGGGGTTCCCGGGGAGTGTGTCAGTATTTACAGGGGGGATCCCCGGGGAGTGTGTCAGTAATTACAGGGGTTCCCGGGGAGTGTGTCAGTATTTATAGGGGGTCCCGGGGAGTGTGTCAGTATTTACAGGGGGGGTCCCCGGGGAGTGTGTCAGTATTTACAGGGGTGTCCCCGGGGTGTGTGTCAGTATTTACAGGGGGTCCCGGGGAGTGTGTCAGTATTTACAGGGTGTCCCCGGGGAGTGTGTCAGTATTTACAGGGGGTCCCGGGGAGTGTGTCAGTATTTATAGGGGGTCCTGGGGAGTGTGTCAGTATTTACAGGGGGGTCCTGGGGAGTGTGTCTGTATTTACAGGGGGGTCCCCGGGGAGTGTGTCAGTATTTACAGGGGGGTCTCTGGGGAGTGTGTCAGTATTTACAGGAGGTCCTGGGGAGTGTGTCAGTATTTACAGGGGGGTCCCCGGGGAGTGTGTCAGTATTTACAGGGGGGTCCCCGGGGAGTGTGTTAGTATTTACAGGGGGGTCCCCGGGGAGTGTGTCAGTATTGACAGGGGGGTCCCCGGGGAGTGTGTCAGTATTTACAGGGGGGTCCCCCGGGAGTGTGTCAGTATTTACAGGGGGGGTCCCCGGGGAGTGTGTCAGTATTTACAGGGGGGTTGTCCCCGGGGAGTGTGTCAGTTTTTACAGGGGGTTCCGGGGAGTGTGTCAGTATTTATAGGAGGTCCTGGGGAGTGTGTCAGTATTTACAGGGGGTCCTGGGGAGTGTGTCAGTATTTACAGGGGGTCCCGGGGAGTGTGTCAGTATTTACAGGGTGTCCCCGGGGAGTGTGTCAGTATTTACAGGGGGTCCCGGGGAGTGTGTCAGTATTTATAGGGCGTCCTGGGGAGTGTGTCAGTATTTACAGGGGGGTCCTGGGGAGTGTGTCAGTATTTACAGGGGGTCCTGGGGAGTGTGTCAGTATTTACAGGGGGTCCCGGGGAGTGTGTCAGTATTTATAGGGGGTCCTGGGGAGTGTGTCAGTATTTACAGGGGGTCCTGGGGAGTGTGTCAGTATTTACAGGGGGTCCTGGGGAGTGTGTCAGTATTTACAGGGGGGTCCTGGGGAGTGTGTCAGTATTTACAGGGGGGTCCTGGGGAGTGTGTCAGTATTTACAGGGGGTCCTGGGGAGTGTGTCAGTATTTATAGGAGGTCCTGGGGAGTGTGTCAGTATTTACAGGGGGGTCCCCGGGGAGTGTGTCAGTATTTACAGGGGGGTCCCCGGGGAGTGTGTCAGTATTTACAGGGGTGTCCCCGGGGAGTGTGTCAGTATTTACAGGGGTGTCCCCGGGGAGAGTGTCAGTATTTACAGGAGGTCCTGGGGAGTGTGTCAGTATTTATAGGGGGTCCTGGGGAGTGTCAGTATTTACAGGGGGTCTTGGGGAGTGTGTCAGTATTTACAGGGGGTCCCCTGGGGGAGTGTGTCAGTATTTACAGGGGGGGTCCCCGGGGAGTGTGTCAGTAATTACAGGGGGTCCCGGGGAGTGTCAGTATTTACAGGAGGTCCTGGGGAGAGTGTCAGTATTTATTGGGGGTCCCGGGGAGTGTGTCAGTATTTATAGGGGGTCCTGGGGAGTGTCAGTATTTAAATGGGGTCTTGGGGAGTGTGTCAGTATTTACAGGGGGTCCCCTGGGGGAGTGTGTCAGTATTTACAGGGGGTCCCGCGGGGGAGTGTGTCAGTATTTACAGGGGGTTCCCCGGGGAGTGTGTCAGTATTTACAGGGGGTCCCCTGGGGGAGTGTGTCAGTATTTACAGGGGGTCCCGCGGGGGAGTGTGTCAGTATTTACAGGGGGTTCCCCGGGGAGTGTGTCAGTATTTACAGGAGGGGTCCCCGGGGAGTGTGTCAATATTTGCAGGGGTGTCCCCGGGGAGTGTGTCAGTATTTACAGGGGTGTCCCCGGGGAGAGTGTCAGTATTTACAGGAGGTCCTGGGGAGTGTGTCAGTATTTACAGGAGGTCCTGGGGAGTGTGTCAGTATTTATAGGGGGTCCTGGGGAGTGTCAGTATTTAAATGGGGTCTTGGGGAGTGTGTCAGTATTTACAGGGGGGGTCCCCGGGGAGTGTGTCAGTAATTACAGGGGGTCCCGGGGAGTGTCAGTATTTACAGGAGGTCCTGGGGAGTGAGTCAGTATTTATAGGGGGTCCTGGGGAGTGTGTCAGTATTTATAGGGGGTCCCCTGGGGGAGTGTGTCAGTATTTACAGGGGGTCCCCTGGGGGAGTGTGTCAGTATTTACAGGAGGTCCTGGGGAGTGTGTCAGTATTTATAGGGGGTCCCCTGGGGGAGTGTGTCAGTATTTACAGGGGGGTCCCCGGGGAGTGTGTCAGTATTTACAGGGGGTCCCCTGGGGGAGTGTGTCAGTATTTACAGGGGGTCCCCTGGGGGAGTGTGTCAGTATTTACAGGAGGTCCTGGGGAGTGTGTCAGTATTTATAGGGGGTCCCCTGGGGGAGTGTGTCAGTATTTACAGGGGGGGTCCCCGGGGAGTGTGTCAGTAATTACAGGGGGTCCCGGGGAGTGTCAGTATTTACAGGAGGTCCTGGGGAGTGAGTCAGTTTTTATAGGGGGTCCTGGGGAGTGTCAGTATTTAAATGGGGTCTTGGGGAGTGTGTCAGTATTTACAGGGGGGGTCCCCGGGGAGTGTCAGTATTTACAGGAGGTCCTGGGGAGTGAGTCAGTATTTATAGGGGGTCCTGGGGAGTGTCAGTATTTAAATGGGGTCTTGGGGAGTGTGTCAGTATTTACAGGGGGGGTCCCCGGGGAGTGTCAGTATTTACAGGAGGTCCTGGGGAGTGAGTCAGTATTTATAGGGGGTCCTGGGGAGTGTCAGTATTTAAATGGGGTCTTGGGGAGTGCGCCAATATATAAGAGGCCCATGGGAGTGTGTCCCCAATACATTGGTTTATTCTGATGCTCTGTTAAATATTTCGATGCTGCCCCTGTTGGAGAGGGGTCAGCCCACAGCCAGATGGTACTCGAGGTTCAGTCAGTGTTGGAAGCATTGGCAGCTCAATGAGAGTTTGCTCGAGGGATGTTTGAAACTTGCTAACTCGGAGACTGCCCACCAGCTTCAAGCTCCCAGCAATCTCCAGCCGACATGGAAAAAGCGGGCATCATTTTCTTCGACGTTCCAGGACCTTTTCAACGAGTTGCTCCTGAACTGCCTCGGTGTGAGCTCTGGACTCTGTTTCCCTGTGTCCCTGAAATCCACAGAAGCGGAGACAGGTGCATTGCCGTGAATAATCTACGGTACCACATCCTGTGTTCGTGTAGCTGCGTGCCCAGGGCCCTCCTGCCCAGTTGCCCATGATCCTCAAGTCACGTTATCTGACCTGCTTGCCTTCTAAACTGCTCGAGGAGCCTGGGAGCTGCCGGCTGTTGGTGCAACAAGGGTATGAATGCTGGCTCAAATCAATAGGTGAAACTTTGGAATCACTCCCTTGGGCTCAGTTAATGTTACAACCAGTGAGAGCAAGCAAATATGGGATGCCAAGAACATTCGAGAAGAACTCTCCAAGCCTTGGACAACACTGGAGCTGGAAAGAAAAATAACTCGAGAGAGTTGCCTGTAAGTCTCAGTATTTGGTGTGCCAATGTGTTACGTATTTACCCTGCAAGCACCCTGCCGGCACATGTTCAGGGATCATCAAAGGTTGGAATGCCAATTGTTTGGGAATTGATTGATGGAACTTGGAAACTGAATCTGGTCTTAGAATAAATTTCTATCAGCTCTACTCATGAGTTAGATACAGAGTAAAGCTCCCTCTACACTGTCCCCATCAAACACTGCCAGGACAGGTACAGTACGGGGGTTAGATACAGAGTAAAGCTCCCTCTACACTGTCCCCATCAAACACTCCCAGGACAGGTACAGTACGGGGGTTAGATACAGAGTAAAGCTCCCTCTACACTGTCCCCATCAAACACTCCCAGGACAGAGACAGCACGGGGGTTAGATACAGAGTAAAGCTCCCTCTACACTGTCCCCCATCAAACACTCCCAGGACAGGTACAGCACAGGGTTAGATACAGATGAGAGACAATATTGAATGACGTTGCAGAGGAGATAGCCAAATCAGTACGATGATCTCTGGGAACAGAATGTGCCAAAAAAGTATGCCAACTTTTACACCCACCTTTCAAGAAAGGGACGGGGGCTCGAATGGGAAATTACGGGATGGTTAGTTATATCTCAGTTGTCGTTAACCTTGAGGCATCACCTGGTTGAAATCCACTTGTGCCAAGCCAGAGAATTCCAGTAAGCTTCTCCGTTGTCCTGGTGCAATAATCTTGCTTTTACCGGGGGATGTTGCTGTCGTTTTGGTCACAAGTTAATTTTGATGCAGTTCTTCGAGACTTTTTAGACAGGAATAAGTACATAGACTGTTTGCTGTAGTCCGAGAGGCTCTGTAGACCAGTTGCTGTTGTTCATAGGGACTTTTTTTAACTAGACTCTGTAGACTGTTTGCTGTAGTCCGTCGAGAGTCATTTAAATAGACTCTGTTAGTAGACTTTGTTTGTTGTAAAATACACTTCATTGCCTTAATCCCACCCTTCTTCCAACTCATTGACTGACACTGTGGGGTCAGTAAACACTTCAATGACTATAACAGGGTATGTGTGAATTAAAAGTTGGTATCAGATGCAATGGAGAGTTTCCTTTGCCTCAGATGAACATTCGATACACAAAATACTCCTGAAGTCTTTGCTGTTTCAGTTGTACGCAAGGTATGATCTGATTTGAACACGTGGCTGTGGGTCACTGGCCTAATGAATATCAGGAATCAGCTGTGGCTCAGTGGAGCTCACTCTCAACTCCGAGTCAGACGGTAGTGGGTTCGAGCCCCCACTCCAGAGACTCGAGCCCCAGGCCCAAAATTCCCCCGGGTGCCAGTACTGAGGGAGCGCCGCACTGTCGGAGGGTCAGTACTGAGGGAGCGCCGCACTGTCGGAGGGTCAGTACCGAGGGAGTGCCGCACTGTCGGAGGGTCAGTACTGAGGGAGCGCCGCACTGTCGGAGGGTCAGTACCGAGGGAGTGCCGCACTGTCGGAGGGTCAGTACTGAGGGAGCGCCGCACTGTTGGAGGGTCAGTACTGAGGGAGCGCCGCACTGTCGGAGGGTCAGTACCGAGGGAGTGCCGCACTGTCGGAGGGTCAGTACTGAGGGAGCGCCGCACTGTTGGAGGGTCAGTACTGAGGGAGCGCCGCACTGTCGGAGGGTCAGTACTGAGGGAGTGCCGCACTGTCGGAGGGTCAGTACTGAGGGAGCGCCGCACTGTCGGAGGGTCAGTACTGAGGGAGAGCCGCACTGTCGGAGGGTCAGTACTGAGGGAGTGCCTCACTGTCGGAGGGTCAGTTCTGAGGGAGCTCCACACTGTCGGAAGGTCAGCACTGAGGGAGCGCCGCACTGTCGGAGGGTCAGTACTGAGGGAATGCCATTGTGGCAGAGGGTCAGTACTGAGGGAGTGCCGCACTGTCGGAGGGTCAGTACTGAGGGAGCGCCGCACTGTCGGAGGGTCAGTACTGAGGGAGTGCCGCACTGTCGGAGGGTCAGTACTGAGGGAGCACCGCACTGTTGGAGGGTCAGTACTGAGGGAGAGCCGCACTGTCGGAGGGTCAGTACTGAGGGAGCGCCGCACTGTCGGAGGGTCAGTACTGAGGGAGCGCCGCACTGTCGGAGGGTCAGTACTGAGGGAGTGCCTCACTGTCGGAGGGTCAGTTCTGAGGGAGCTCCACACTGTCGGAAGGTCAGCACTGAGGGAGCGCCGCACTGTCGGAGGGTCAGTACTGAGGGAGCGCCGCACTGTCGGAGGGTCAGTACTGAGGGAGCGCCGCACTGTCGGAGGGTCAGTACTGAGGGAGCGCTGCACTGTCGGAGGGTCAGTACTGAGGGAGCGCCGCACTGTCGGAGGGTCAGTACTGAGGGAGCGCCGCACTGTCGGAGGGCCAATACTGAGGGAACGCCATTGTGGCAGAGAGTCAGTACTGAGGGAGTGCCGCACTGTCGGAGGGTCAGTACTGAGGGAGTGCCGCACTGTCGGAGGGTCAGCACTGAGGGAACGCCGCACTGTCGGAGGGTCAGTACTGAGGGAGCGCCGCACTGTCGGAGGGTCAGTACTGAGGGAGCGCCGCACTGTCGGAGGGTCAGTTCTGAGGGAACGCCGCACTGTCGGAGGGTCAGTACTGAGGGAGTGCCTCACTGTCGGAGGGTCAGTTCTGAGGGAGCGCCGCGCTGTCGGAGGGTCAGTACTGAGGGAGTGCCGCACTGTCGGAGGGTCAGCACTGAGGGAGTGCCTCACTGTCGGAGGGTCAGTTCTGAGGGAACGCCGCACTGTCGGAGGGTCAGTACTGAGGGAGTGCCTCACTGTCGGAAGGTCAGTACTGAGGGAGTGCCTCACTGTCGGAGGGTCAGTTCTGAGGGAACGCTGCACTGTCGGAGGGTCAGTACTGAGGGAGTGCCTCACTGTCGGAGGGTCAGTTCTGAGGGAACGCCGCACTGTCGGAGGGTCAGTACTGAGGGAGTGCCTCACTGTCGGAGGGTCAGTTCTGAGGGAACGCCGCACTGTCGGAGGGTCAGTACTGAGGGAGTGCCTCACTGTCGGAGGGTCAGTTCTGAGGGAGCGCCGCGCTGTCGGAGGGTCAGTACTGAGGGAGTGCCGCACTGTCGGAGGGTCAGTACTGAGGGAGTGCCTCACTGTCGGAGGGTCAGTACTGAGGGAGTGCCTCACTGTCGGAGGGTCAGTTCTGAGGGAGCGCCGCGCTGTCGGAGGGTCAGGACTGAGGGAGTGCCGCACTGTCGGAGGGTCAGCACTGAGGGAACGCCGCACTGTCGGAAGGTCAGTACTGAGGGAGTGCCGCACTGTCGGAGGGTCAGTTCTGAGGGAACGCCGCACTGTCGGAGGGTCAGTACTGAGGGAGTGCCTCACTGTCGGAGGGTCAGTTCTGAGGGAACGCCGCACTGTCGGAGGGTCAGTACTGAGGGAGTGCCTCACTGTCGGTTGGTCAGTTCTGAGGGAGCACCGCACTGTCGGAAGGTCAGCACTGAGGGAGTGCCTCACTGTCGGAGGGTCAGTTCTGAGGGAGTGCCTCACTGTCGGAGGGTCAGTACTGAGGGAGTGCCTCACTGTCGGAGGGTCAGTACTGAGGGAGCGCCTCACTGTCGGAGGGTCAGTACTGAGGGAGTGCCTCACTGTCGGAGGGTCAGTTCTGAGGGAGTGCCTCACTGTCGGAGGGTCAGCACTGAGGGAGCGCCGCACTGTCGGAGGGTCAGTACTGAGGGAGCGCCGCACTGTTGGAAGGTCAGCACTGAGGGAGCGCCGCACTGTCGGAGGGTCAGTACTGAGGGAGTGCCTCACTGTCGGAGGGTCAGTACTGAGGGAGTGCCTCACTGTCGGAGGGTCAGTACTGAGGGAGTGCCTCACTGTCGGAGGGTCAGTACTGAGGGAGTGCCTCACTGTCGGAGGGTCAGTACTGAGGGAGTGCCTCACTGTCGGAGGGTCAGTTCTGAGGGAACGCCGCACTGTCGGAGGTGGTAGCTTTCAGGATGAGGCCTTAAACACGAGGCCCCCATGCATTCCCGGAGGTGGACGTAAAAGAGCCCGCTGACAGTATTGCAAGAAGATCGGATGTGGGGGGGGCGGCGGGGGGAGTTCTCCCCGGTGTCTTGAGGGGGGCCAGTATTTATCCCTCAACCAACATCATTTGTTAAAATAAAAATTATCTGATCATTATCACGTTGCTGTTTGTGGGATCTTGCTGTGCGCAAATTAGCTGCCAAGTTTCCGACATTACAACAGTGACCACACGTCAAAAAATAGCTCCTCCGTTGTCTGTGAGGTACTCTGGGATGTGCTGAGGTGGTGAAAAGAGCTGGAGAGAAGGGATCCTGATGTCTCATTTACCCTACCACAAACCCACCCCTTGGCTCTCTGCCTGTCTCTCTCTCTCTCTCTCTCTCTCTTTCTCTCTCTCTCCGTCCTCTCCCCTCCCAGGTCTTTGGTTCAAATAACATGCGAAACCAGCAGGCTCCTTTTCTCAGCGAAGACAAGAATGTGACTCAAGGCCATCTGGTTGTGTTTAAGCTAATCAAGGACTGTTTGCCTTGCTGCAGTGACGAGCCACGTTTGGCATCATCGGAGTGGGGGATGGGGATGGCGGGGTGGGGGGATGCCGAGGGGCAAGGGTGGGGGTGTCTGGGGCTGCGAGTTGCTTGGACAGTGAAATGAAACCCTGCATTGTGTTATAGGACTGCAGACTTCGAAAGCAGCCAAGTGAGAGGAAGTGCAGTAACCAGTCGGATTAAGATGTCAGCTATTTTTTGCTTGTTCTCTCTCTCTCTCTCTCTAGGGGCAAACTGTTAAAGCCCCCGATCTCGGGCACGAGGATCACAATGCACGCTCACACCGCGTCCCCATTCAAAGTGATGCGTGCAGCGCGCAAACCGCCTGCTAATTTGGACGATTGCAAAGTGCGACCAGGGCTGAGCCTGTTCATGAAGGAGCTGCACACCTCAACACCACTTTACAGACAGACACACACACACACACACACACACACACAGCTCCATTCAACCCTTCACTCAACCGACAGGCAAGCTCTCTCAACCCCCAACTCATTCCTCACAATCCTCGCCTCACCCACTGCGGCAAGCCTTGCACCCACGTCTCGCAGCTTGGGCACTTTGCCAGCTATTCCTCCATGGCAGACACATCGCCCAGACAGACTGCATCACAAATGCTCGCTGATGCATTTCCCTCTCTCTCTCTCTCTCTCTCTCTCTCATAGGACAAGAGGCCCGTAATAGGCGGATGCTGGAGCTAAGTGGCATGGAGGTGGTGGCCAGCTCCCATGAGGGCACTGGCAGACCTATGGAGCACCCCAATGGCCAAAGTCTCAGTTTCCACCCGCCGTCTGACAGCTGTAAGTGCTGGAGCTCAGATTGCTGCTCCCCAAGTCTGTGGATAGATACCAGCGCACAAGGGGCTTGCAGGCTCTCTTGCAGCAGTCCAGCAATACTCCCCCAGACCCATCACTAGGATTGCTGAGGCACTGCTCTGGGGGAGGTGGCACCGGCTTAAAGACAGAAGACACAAAGCTGGGCAGTATGGTGAGCAGTGTAGACGGAAATATCGAATTACAAAGAGATGTTGATAGAGTAACTCAATGTGCAAAACTGTGGCCAATGGATTTCAATGTCGGCAAATGTGAGATCATCCACTTTGGACAGAAAGGATAGAACAGGGTACTTTCTAAATAGTGAAAGGCTAGAAACAGTGGTGGTCCAAAGAGACTTAGGGATCCAGGTACACAGATCATTAAAATATCATGAACTGGTACATTAAATAATCAAAAGGCTGAAGGAATGCTGGCCTTTATATCTCGAGGACTGGAATACAAGGGGATAGAAGTCATGCTTCAGCTATACAAAGCCCTGGTTAGACCCACACCTGGAGTATTGTGAACAGTTCTGGGCACCACACCTTGGGAAGGATGTATTGGTCTTGGAGGGAGGGCAGTGGAGATTTACCAGAATGATACCACGTTTAGCACCATTCCCTGCACCTCCAGGAATCGGTGTGGATCCCATTTACACGTCAGAACTGGCATCTATAGCACCCAAACCACCAGCACGACGGAGCTGAATTTTGCGGTCTCTGTCTTTCACTCTCTTTCCTCTCTGTTTCTCACTGTCTGCCTGTCTCTGTCTCTCTGTTTCAGTTTCTGTCTCTCTCTCTCTGTCTCACTGTCTCTGTCTCTCTGTTTATGTCTCTCTCGCTGTCTCTCTCTCTCGCTGTCTCTCTCTCCCTCTGTCTCCCTCTCTCGCTGTCTCCCTCTCCCTCTGTCTCCCTCTCTCGCTGTCTCCCTCTCTCGCTGTCTCTCTCTCCCTCTGTCTCCCTCTCTCGCTGTCTCCCTCTCCCTCTGTCTCCCTCTCTCGCTGTCTCTCTCTCTCGCTGTCTCTCTCTCCCTCTGTCTCCCTCTCTCGCTGTCTCCCTCTCTCGCTGTCTCTCTCTCCCTCTGTCTCCCTCTCTCGCTGTCTCTCTCTCTCGCTGTCTCTCTCTCCCTCTGTCTCCCTCTCTCGCTGTCTCCCTCTCTCGCTGTCTCTCTCTCCCTCTGTCTCCCTCTCTCGCTGTCTCCCTCTCTCGCTGTCTCTCTCTCCCTCTGTCTCCCTCTCTCGCTGTCTCCCTCTCTCGCTGTCTCGCTCTCTCTCTCTTCCTCTGTCTCTCTCTCTCTCTCTCTCTCTCTATGTCTATCGGTCTCTGTCTGTCTGTCTCTCTCTGTCACTCGATCTCTCGATGTTTCTCTCTCTCCTTCTCTCGCTCTGTCTCTGTCTCTGTGCTTCTCAGACAGTTTGTCTTTTTGAAAAGAACGAGCAGGAACATTCCAACACATTCCCAGCCCTTTCCTCCCTTGCTTGATCTCTCTGTCACCAGCTCCCCTCTCCTCCTGTTTTGTTTCACAGACAGAGAGACTGCCCTGTTTATTCTCTTTTGATTTGAAATATTTTCGCCTATTTTTCAGGGCTGGGGTGAATGTGAGATCTTTAACAGTCACAGCCTGCCAGCACTTGGGAAGTAGATCTGACAGGATTATCCTTGTGGAGAATTCCCCTCCATCACACTCCTCTGTCTCTCTCACACACACTCTCTCGCTTGTGCTGTCCCTTTCTCTCTCTCTCTCCGTCTCTCTCTCCCTCTCCGTCTCTCACTCTTTGTTTCTCTCTCTGTGTCTCTTCTGCTGTCTCTCTGTCTCTTTCTCTCTGTATCTTTCTCTTTATCTTTCCCTCCCTCTCTCTGTCTCTCCGTCTCTCTCTCTCTCTCTCTCTCTCTCTTTGTCTCTCTCTCTGTCTCTTCCGCCGTCTCTCTCCGTCTCTCTCTCTTTCTGCCCTTCCTTTCCCGATCTTGCCCTGTCAGGTATAGTTGGACTCTCCTCTTCAATCCTACTGCAAGTGGGTCCAACATCCCTCCCTCAACCAATGCCACCCAAAAAACAAAACCCAGAGTAACTGGGCATTCACATCATGGCTGTATGTGGGATCTTGCTGTGCTGAAACCACGCTTGCCCACATGGCAACAGTGACTGCACCTCAAAAGTAATTCATTGGCTGCCAAATACAATGGGAAGTTCAAAGAGCAGGATAACCAGACATATAAATGCAATATTGGGAACCCAGGAACAGGAAGAGGGCCATTCAGCCCCTCGAGCCTGTTACACAGGAACAGGAGGAGGCCCACTCAGCCCCTCTCGAGCCTGTTACACAGGAACAGGAGGAGGCTATTCAGCCCCTCCAGCCTTTCCCACCATTCAATCAGATCCTGGCTGATCTGTATTTTAACTCCATTTCCCCGCCTTGGTTCCCTAACCCTTAATCCGCTCACCCAACTAAAATCTATCAATCTCAGGTTTGAAATTCTCAATTGACCCCCTGGCCTCGACAGGGAGTAGGGGGGGGGGATGTGTCTGACAAGGAGGGCCCCCCCCCACCCCAACCACGGCACACCAGAGCCCGCCGGGAGGCCTTCTGGAGGCAGGGAAGGAAACGTCAAGGGTCTTCCATCAAATCAAGCACAGCCTGTTCTCGCAGGCCTCAGCGTGGGCCAAGCATGACACATCCCAGGCTGACAGAAGCAATCCAGAGCCTCTTGGCCTGCATGTTTGTGCTGGTCTAGTGTGCAGCCAGCAAGCTGGGAGGGAAAATGGGTTTGGGAATAGGAGAAGGGTCATTCAGCCAACACGGGGTCTTGCTCTGCATTCCAACTGCGGCTGATCAGCACCACATCTCCACTCACCCGCCTGGGTTCTGTAACCCTTTAATATTCTTTACCGTTTGGCTCAGTGACTCTTACTCTCGCCTCTGACTCAGAACATTGTAGGGACCAATCTCCATTCCAAAGACCCGAGGGAGCGCCGCACTGTCGGAGGGTCAGTGCCAAGGGAGCGCCGCACTGTCGGAGGGTCAGTACCGAGGGAGCGCCGCACTGTCGGAGGGTCAGTACCGAGGGAGCGCCGCTCTGTCGGAGGGTCAGTACCGAGGGAGCGCCGCACTGTCGGAGGGTCAGTACCGAGGGAGCGCCGCACTGTCGGAGGGTCAGTACCGAGGGAGCGCCGCACTGTCGGAGGGCAAGTTCTCCCCAGTGTCCTGATGAACTGGTCATTCTCACTTTGGCTGTTTGTGGGATCTTGCTGTGTACAAAATGGCTGCTGCATTTCCCACGTTGTGACAGTGACCACACTTCAGACGGACCTCATGGGCTGTGAAGCTATTTGGAACATCTTGAGGTGGTGGTAGATGCTGGAGAGATAAAAGTTTCTTTTTTCTCTCTGTATTCTCTTTGCTCTGAATGACGTTGACGTTCCTTAGTTTGCCCTGGTGTGAAGTCAGCCCCAGTACCTGCTCCCCGCAAGAAGGCAGTTTCTTCAATAGCAGGTTCCAACAAGGTATCGAAAGGAATTCAAACACATTCCAAACCTCAGCAATGTAAAGAATTGGACTGGAGAAATGCCATCACTCTCCCACTGACTATCAAAGCATTCAACATCCAGGTACTTAAGGGTTAAACTGGCTATTCTTAACACAATTCCCAGTTTAGTGCAAGAGTGACTGTGTGTTCTCGGACTCCAAGAGACACCGCAAGGACGATGGCATACAACTTTCAAATTGTGCAGCAGAAATTCACTTCTTAGTATTAGCACCAAAGCATTTGATTGGGGATTAGCCTTTGCATCTAATCAGTCCCCTGGGAGTGTTTGATGGGGACAGTGTAGAGGGAGCTTTACTCTGTATCTAATCCCCGTACTGTACCTGTCCTGGGAGTGTCGGGGAGGGGAGGGGGATGGGAAGGGGAGTGTAGTCGAGTGGGAGTTCAAGCGGAGGTAGGAGAGGGGGAGGGTATTTGGAGGGGAAGTGAGGAGGGTAAGGTGAGGGGAGGCTAGTCGGAGCAGGTCGGGGAGGGGGAGAGGAATGGAAGTGGGGGGTCAGAGAGGAGAGGGGGAAGGGAGAGGATCGACAGAGGGGGATGGGGCAAGTAGGCAGAAGGGAGGGGAGTGGGAGGTGGAATGGGGTGGGTAGTCGGAGGGAATCAAGGAGGGGACTTTGGGGAGGAGAGGGGCAAGAGGGTAAGCAGTCAGAGGGGGTCAGGGAGGGGGAGTGGTGGTTGTGGGAGATGAGGGGGAAGTGACTGAGAAGTCGGAGGGGGTCAGGGAGGGCGACGGGAGGTGGGGGAGGAGAGTGGGGAAGTGGGTAAGTAGTCGGAGGGGGTTGGGGAGGGGGAAGGGGGCTCTTTGTTGGAGAGGGTCACGGAGGGGCAGGGGAGGTGGATGGGGAGAGGAGGAGGAGGGGGGAGGGTTGTCAGAGGGGGCCGGGGAGGGAGAGGGAAGGGGAGGGGGGGTAGTCGGAGGGGGTCAGGGAGGGGGAGGGGAGTGGAGGTGGGAAAGGGGAAGGGTAGTCGGAGGGAATCAAGGAGGGGACTTTAGGGAGGAGGGGCAAGAGGGTAAGCAGTCAGAGGGGGTCAGGGAGGGGGAGTGGTGGTTGTGGGAGATGAGGGGGAAGTGACTGAGAAGTCGGAGGGGGTCAGGGAGGGCGACGGGAGGTGGGGGAGGAGAGTGGGGAAGTGGGTGAGTAGTCGGAGGGGGTTGGGGAGGGGGAAGGGGGCTCTTTGTTGGAGAGGGTCACGGAGGGGCAGGGGAGGTGGATGGGGAGAGGAGGAGGAGGGGGGAGGGTTGTCAGAGGGGGCCGGGGAGGGAGAGGGAAGGGGAGGGGGGGTAGTCGGAGGGGGTCAGGGAGGGGGAGGGGAGTGGAGGTGGGAAAGGGGAAGGGTAGTCGGAGGGAATCAAGGAGGGGACTTTAGGGAGGAGGGGCAAGAGGGTAAGCAGTCAGAGGGGGTCAGGGAGGGGGAGTGGTGGTTGTGGGAGATGAGGGGGAAGTGACTGAGAAGTCGGAGGGGGTCAGGGAGGGCGACGGGAGGTGGGGGAGGAGGGTTGTCAGAGGGGGCCGGGGAGGGAGAGGGAAGGGGAGGGGGGGTAGTCGGAGGGGGTCAGGGAGGGGGAGGGGAGGGAAGGTGGGGAAGGGAAGGGGAGGGGAGGGAAGGTGGGGAAGGGGAGGGGAGGGAAGGTGGGGAAGGGAAGGGGAGGGGAGGTGGGGAAGGGAAGGTGAAGGGGAAGGGGGATGGTAGTCGGAGGGGGTCAGGGAGGGGAGGTGGGGAAGGGAAGGGGAGGGGAGGGGAGGGGAGGTGGGGAAGGGAAGGGGAGGGGGAAGGGGGATGGTAGTCGGAGGGGGTCAGGGAGGGGAGGTGGGGAAGGGGAGGGGGGAAGGGGGAGGGTAGTCGGAGGGGGTCAGGGAGGGGAGGGGAGGTGGAGAGGTGGGGAGGGGGAAGGGAGAGGGTAGTTGGAGGGGGTCAGGGAGGGGAGGGGAGGGGAGGTGGGGAAGGTCAGTCTGACTGTATTCTGAACAGGATCTGATGCGCGATTCACAGAATGAAGACCAGCAGCTGCTTCTCATTGCGAGTCGCTGCGGCAACTCAGAAACATCCTCCATGCCAATCACAACAATTCCTTTGCTAACCCTCAGCTCTCAGTGAGAAACAAGTTGTCACTTCAAAGCATTTAACATGCAAACTGTCAGGAAAGCTGGGGCTCTTAGTGGAAAAGAGAAGGCTGTGGGGGGAGACCAGAACTCGGGAGGCCATCAATATAAGACAGTCAGTAATAAATCCAATGGGGAATTCAGGAGAAACTCCTTTCCCCAGAGAGTGGTGAGAATGTGGAACTCGCTCCCACAGGGAGTGGTCGAGGTGAATAGTATCGATGTATTTAAGGGGGAAGCTGGATAAACACACGAGGGAGAAAGGAATAGAAGGATGTGGTGATGGGGGGGAGATGAAGTAGGGGGTGGGAGGAGGCTCGTGTGGAGCAGAAACGCCAGCACGGAGCGGATGGGCCGAATGGCCTGTTTCTGTGCTGGACGTTCTGTAAAATTCCTTTCTGCTGGTTGGACCCTGAGTTCATCGACAAAGAACATTCTCCAAGGCAAAACATCCATCAAAAGAGTCAAGTGCGTCAGGGTTCAGCAGATTTAAGGCCAACATGGGGTGTGGTGAAACTTTATAAAGGGGTGCAGTGATTGATCAAACATCTACATAGGCTTCCTTTTATCTAGTAATTGATAAAAGAGGAGGTATTAGAAAGGCTGGCTGTGCTTAAAGTTGATAAGTCACCAGGACCAGATGGGATGCTTCTGAGGATACTGAGAGAAGTAAGGGTGGAAATTGCAGAGCCTCTGGTCATAATCTTCCAATCCTCCTTAGATACAGGGGTGGTGCCAGAGGACTGGAGAATCGCAAATGTTCCATGACAGCACTTCTGATATGTCTTCCTTTTTCCTCAACCGAGGATTCCACCACCCGCCCCCGCCCCCCGCCCCCGGACTGTGGTTGACAAAATTAACAGTCACTTGGACAATTATGGATTAACTAAGAAAAGCCAGCACAGATTCGTTAAAGGCAAATTGTGTTTAACTGACTGGATTGAGCTTTTTTGATGAGGTGACTTGGAGGGCTAATGAGGGTATTGCGGTTGATGTGGTTTACATGGACTTCCAAAAGGTGTTTGTTAAAGTGCCACACAAAAGGCTTGTCAGCAAAGTTAGAGCCCATGGAATAAAAGAGACAGTAGCAGGTCTGTGACCTTTCATCAAACGCTAACTCTGTATCTGTCTCCACAGATGCTGCCTGACCTGTTGAGTATTTCTAACACTTCCTGTGACAATCTGCGATCATGATGATTTGGCCTCGACTAGAGTATTGTGTCCAATTCTGGGCCCCACACTATAGCAAGGAAGTAAAGGCTTGAGAGAGGGTGCATAAAGGATTCATGAGAATGGTTCCCAGGATGAGGGAGTTCAGTTACGTGGACAGATTGGAGAAGCTGGGGCTGTTCTCTTGGGTGAAGAGACGGTTGAGAGGGGATTTAATAGAGGTGTTCAAAATCATGAGGGGTCTGGACAGAGTGGATAGGGAGAAACTGTTCCCACTGGCAGAAGGATCCGGAACAAGAGGACACCAATTTAAAGTGATAGGCAAAAGAACCAGAGGTAACACAAGGGAAAACGTTTTTGCACAGTGAGTGTTTAGGATCTGGAATACACTGTCTGAGAGTGTGGTGGAGGCAGGTTCAGTGAGTGTTTAGGATCTGGAATGCACTGTCTGAGAGTGTGGTGGAGGCAGGTTCAGTGTGTGTTTAGGATCTGGAATACACTGTCTGAGAGTGTGGTGGAGGCAGGTTCAGTGAGTGTTTAGGATCTGGAATGCACTGTCTGAGAGTGTGGTGGAGGCAGGTTCAGTGAGTGTTTAGGATCTGGAATGCACTGTCTGAGAGTGTGGTGGAGGCAGGTTCAGTGAGTGTTTTGGAACCCTGTAACACTCTGATATGCCCCCCACACCCCTCACTGTAACACTCTGATATATCCCACACCCCTCACTGTAACACTCTGATATACCCCACACCCCTCACTGTAACACTCTGATATATCCCACACCCCTCACTGTAACACTCTGATATATCCCACACTCTTCACTGTAACACTCTGATATACCCCACACCCCTCACTGTAACACTCTGATATATCCCACACCCCTCACTGTAACACTCTGATATACCCCACACCCCTCACTGTAACACTCTGATATACCCCACACCCCTCACTGTAACACTCTGATATATCCCACACTCTTCACTGTAACACTCTGATATACCCCACACCCCTCACTGTAACACTCGGATATATCCCACACCCCTCACTGTAACACTCTGATATACCCCACACCCCTCACTGTAACACTCTGATATATCCCACACCCCTCACTGAAACACTCTGATATATCCCACACCCCTCACTGTAACACTCTGATATACCCCACACCCCTCACTGTAACACACTGATATATCCCACACTCTTCACTGTAACACTCGGATATATCCCACACCCCTCACTGTAACACTCTGATATATCCCACACTCTTCACTGTAACACTCGGATATATCCCACACCCCTCACTGTAACACTCTGATATATCCCACACTCTTCACTGTAACACTCTGATATACCCCACACCCCTCACTGTAACACTCTGATATATCCCACACTCTTCACTGTCACACTCGGATATATCCCACACCCCTCACTGTAACACTCTGATATATCCCACACCCCTCACTGTAACACTCTGATATATCCCACACCCCTCACTGTAACACGCTGATATATCCCACACCCCTCACTGTAACACTCTGATATACCCCACACCCCTCACTGTAACACTCTGATATATCCCACACCCCTCACTGTAACACTCGGAGATATCCCACACCCCTCACTGTAACACACTGATATATCCCACACCCCTCACTGAAACACTCTGATATATCCCACACCCCTCACTGTAACACTCTGATATACCCCACACCCCTCACTGTAACACACTGATATATCCCACACTCTTCACTGTAACACTCGGATATATCCCACACCCCTCACTGTAACACTCTGATATATCCCACACTCTTCACTGTAACACTCGGATATATCCCACACCCCTCACTGTAACACTCTGATATATCCCACACTCTTCACTGTAACACTCTGATATACCCCACACCCCTCACTGTAACACTCTGATATATCCCACACCCCTCACTGTAACACTCTGATATATCCCACACTCTTCACTGTAACACTCTGATATATCCCACACTCTTCACTGTAACACTCTGATATACCCCACACCCCTCACTGTAACACTCTGATATACCCCACACCCCTCACTGCAACACACTGATATATCCCACACCCCTCACTGTAACACTCTGATATATCCCACACTCTTCACTGTCACACTCGGATATATCCCACACCCCTCACTGTAACACTCTGATATATCCCACACCCCTCACTGTAACACTCTGATATATCCCACACCCCTCACTGCAACACGCTGATATATCCCACACCCCTCACTGTAACACTCTGATATACCCCACACCCCTCACTGTAACACTCTGATATATCCCACACCCCTCACTGTAACACTCGGAGATATCCCACACCCCTCACTGTAACACACTGATATACCCCACACCCCTCACTGTAACACACTGATATATCCCACACCCCTCACTGTAACACTCTGATATATCCCACACCCCTCACTGTAACACTCTGATATACCCCACACCCCTCACTGTAACACTCTGATATATCCCACACCCCTCACTGTAACACTCTGATATACCCCACACCCCTCACTGTAACACTCTGATATATCCCACACCCCTCACTGTAACACTCGGATATATCCCACATCCCTCACAGTAACACTCTGATCTACCTCACACCCCTCACTGTAACACTGATATATCCCACACTCCTCACTGTAACACTTTGATATATCCCTCACTCTTCACTGTAACACTCTAATATACCCCACACCCCACACTGTAACACTCTGATATATCCCACACTCTTCACTGTAACACTCGGATATATCCCACACCCCTCACTGTAACACTCTGATATATCCCACACTCTTCACTGTAACACTCTGATATATCCCACACCCCTCACTGTAACACTCTGATATATCCCACACCCCTCACTGTAACACTCGGATATATCCCACACCCCTCACTGTAACACTCGGATATATCCCACACCCCTCACTGTAACACTCTGATATATCCCACACCCCTCACTGTAACACTCGGATATATCCCACATCCCTCACTGTAACACTCTGATATATCCCACACCCCTCACTGTAACACACTGATATATCCCACACCCCTCACTGTAATACTGATAAACCCCACACCCCTCACTGTAACACACTGATATATCCCACACCCCTCACTGTAACACACTGATATATCCCACACCCCTCACTGTGACACTGATATATCCCACATCCCTCACTGTAACACTCTGATATATCCCACACCCCTCACTGTAACACTCTGATATATCCCACATCCCTCACTGTAACACTCTGATATATCCCACACCCCTCACTGTAACACACTGATATATCCCACACCCCTCACTGTAACACTCTGATATATCCCACATCCCTCACTGTAACACTCTGATATATCCCACATCCCTCACTGTAACACTCTGATATATCCCACACCCCTCACTGTAACACTCTGATATACCCCACACCCCTCACTGTTACACTCTGATATATCCCACACCCCTCACTGTAAATGACAGTTAGAAATATACTGTGTTTGTTTTGCCTAATTGCTGTTCAATATGCCAAATGCAAATCATGGAGATAGTTCCTGTGGGTTACACCTCTCTGGATTGCATTCTACAGCCAGTTAATTCTAAAGCATTCTCATTACTAAATGTGATTGTGTTTCGTAAGATCCATATTAATAATCTTTTGACCAAAATATCCATAAACTCCCTCTACACTGTCCCCCATCAAACACTCCCCAGGACAGGTACAGCTCGGGGTTAGATACAGAGTAAAGCTCCCTCTGCACTGTCCCCCATCAAACACTCTCAGGACAGGTACAGTACGGGGTTAGATACAGAGTAAAGCTCCCTCTACACTGTCCCCATCAAACACTCCCAGGACAGGTACAGTACGGGGGTTAGATACAGAGTAAAGCTCCCTCTACACTGTCCCCCATCAAACACTCCCCAGGACAGGTACAGTACGGGGGTTAGATACAGAGTAAAGCTCCCTCTACACTGTCCCCATCAAACACTCCCAGGACAGGTACAGTACGGGGGTTAGATACAGAGTAAAGCACCCTCTACACTGTCCCCCATCAAACACTCCCAGGACAGGTACAGTACGGGGGTTAGATACAGAGTAAAGCTCCCTCTACACTGTCCCCATCAAACACTCCCAGGACAGGTGCAGTACGGGGGTTAGATACAGAGTAAAGCACCCTCTACACTGTCCCCATCAAACACTCCCAGGACAGGTACAGTACGGGGGTTAGATACAGAGTAAAGCTCCCTCTACACTGTCCCCATCAAACACTCCCAGGACAGGTACAGCATGGGTTAGAGTTTGGAGAGCCCAGAGGTAAGGAGAGCGGACCTGAAAGACATTATGGAGGAGCTGCAGAGCGAGTGAGTGCGACAGTCGGTGAGCAATTCACAAATGACAAAGTAACATCTGCACAAGGGAAGGTGCTGATTTGTGAGCTTTTAAAAATCTGTCTTTGATAAGCCTTTGTTTTATGTCTGTTAGGTTTAGCGTGCCTTCTACATAAAGACAGTGCAGGGCACCTCAGTCCCATGGAGTGCACATCGTGTTCCATGGGGGAGCTGCAGGACGCTTCCTGTGTCCTGGATAACCATGTGTACAGGAAGTGACATCAGCTGGAGCAGCTTGAGCTCTGGGTTTTGGAACCCGAGAATCAGTCAGCATTACTGCACTGCATCCGTGTGGCAGAGAGCTGCATGGACAGCACATTTCTGGAGATGGTCACCCTGTAACTTAGGGGTGTGCAGGCAGAGAGGGAATGGGAGACTGCCAAATAGCTGAGGAAGTCCAGGTAGGTAGTGCAGGAGTCCCCCCGAGTGCATCTCACTTTCCAACCGGTATTCAGTCTTGATGGTTCATCTGGGGAGTGCAGCCAGAGCCAAGTCCATGGCACCACGGCTGGCTCAGCTGCACAGGGGGGGGGTGCAGGAGGAAGATTGGAAAAGCAATCGTGATGAGGAATTCTATACTTCGGGGAACAGACAAGCATTTCTGCAGCCGCAGACACTAATGCAGGATGGTGTGTTGCCTCCCTGGTGCCTGGGTTAATGATGTCACTGCAGATCACTCTGAGAATGAACAGCCAGTGATCGTGGTCTATATCGGTTCCAACGACATGGGTAGAAACAGGGATGAGGTCCTGCAGGCAGAGTTTAGGGAGCTAGGGAAGAAACTAGCAAGCAGGCTCTCAAAGTAAGTAAATCTCCGGATTACTCCTGGTATGACGTGTTAGTGAGTACAGAAATAGGATCGAGCAGATGAATGCCTGGCTGGAAATCTGGTGCAGGAGAGAGGCCTTTCAATTTCTGGGACATTGAGAGCGGTTCTGGGGAGGTTAGGACTTTTATAGACTGGACGGTTTGCACCCAAACAGAGCTGGGACCAATGTCCTTGCAGGGCGATTTGCTCGTGCTATTTGGGAGGGTTTAAACTAACCTGGCAGGGGGTAATACTAGAGAGGAAAAACAAGGTGCACAAAGGATTGGGAGAGAGACAGATTGCACTAGAGTAGGAAATAGTAAGACATTAGGTGGGTTCAGAGTAAGAGGGAATGCAGTAAAGGTGTAGATTAGGTTTACTGTGCATGTATCTGAACACACAAGGTGGTAAATAAGGTTGGTGAGCTGCAGCTGTGGGTAGCCATGTGGGAACATGATGTTGTGGCGATGAAGGAGATCCGGCTCAAACAAGGGCAGGAGTGGGTCCCAAATATTCCTGGATACGAGGTGTTCTGGAAAGATGGGGAAGGAAAGAAAGGAGGAGGGGTGACAGTATTGATTAAGGAGAATATTACAGTGCTGGAGAGAGAGAGGATGTCCGAGCGGGTCAAGGAGAGAATCTATTTGGTTAGAATTATAAGACGATAGAGATACCATTACACAACTGGGTGTATTCTATAGGCCACCAACTAGTGGGAAAGATATAGGAGGAACAAACTTGCAGAGAAATTAGAGAGGTGCAAGAATTATATAGAGTTGTTATAATGGGGGGACTTTAATTATCAGAAGTTAGACTGGGATAGTAATAGTGTAAAGGGCAGAGAGGGGCAAGAGTTTCTATAGAGTATATTTAGGAGAATTTTCTACAGTATGTTTCCAGTCCAACGAGGCATTGCTGGATCTGGTTGGGGGAAATGAGGTGGATCAAGTGTCAGTCGGGGAACATTTAGGGGAGAGTGATCATAGCATCATAAGGTTAAGGTTGGCGATGGAAAAGGATACAGCGAAATTTGGAATAAAGATAATTAAATTGGGGGATTGCAATGTCGATGGAGTGAGAACAAATCTGTTCCAGGGAAAATGGAATCCAGGATTGGCAGGCAAAACCGTGGACTGCCTTTAAAGAGGAGACAGTTCGGGTACAGTCAAGGTACATTCCCACGAGGGGGAATGGTAGGACAAACGAAGCCTAGAGCTCCCTGGATGATGAAAGAGATCGAGAGTAAGATGAAGCAGAAAAAGGATGCATATGTCCGATGTCAGGTGGATAACACAAGTGAGAACCAGGCTGAATATAAAAAGTCCAGAGGGGAAGTGAAAAAAGAAATGAGAAGCAAAGAGAGAGTATGAGAAGAGACTGGCAGCTAACATAGAAGGGAATCCAAAAGTCTTCAATTGCCATATAAATAGTAAAAGGGTGGTAAAAGGAGGGGTGGGACTGATTCAGGACCAAAAAGGGGATTTACACTTGGAGGCAGGGGCCACGGCTGAGGTACTAAATGAGTACTTTGTATCTGTCTTTATGAAGGAAGAAGATCCTACCCAAGTCATAGGGAAAGAGCAGGGAATTGAGATGCTGAATGTATCAGGACACCTGCTCTCCAAAACCCTACTTACTCTCAGACTCCAACCTCCTTATCGTAAAGTTCACGTTCCTAATTTCTTTCTGCCCCAGCATGTTAACATCTTATAATCATAAATGCATGTCGACTCGGCCTCGTTTACATGACCTGTTGTCATCTCCCCAGTAACAGACTCCAGCATTTTCCCCGACGACTGATGTCAGGCTAACTGGCCCGGAGTTCCCTGTTTTCACTCGCCCTCCTTTCCTGAATCGTGGTTTTACATTTGCTAACATCCAACCTGCCGGGACCTTTCCAGAATCTCGGGAATTTTGGAAGATCTTTTAGGACCTTCGGATGCAGCCCGTCAGCTCCTGGGGGGGGGGGATGTGTAAGCTTTTAGTCTCTTTTAATTTTCCCTGTATTTCTCTCTCTGCTGATATGAATTACAACACTCTCACTAGACCCTTGTTTCCCCACAACTTCCGGTGCCGAACATGGGAAAGTTCGTAAAAGTTATTACCATGTAAAAATAAAACTTTGTTCAGGTTGCAACTTTTCTTTAATTCTAACATGCCAAGATTAAAGATTAAACAAGCCAGTTTCTGCACTATAAATGGACTCTCAAATGGGCAGTGCTCAACTGAACGTTATATTCTGATTCTAAAATACTCCCGCAGTCCATAATTATCTTCACGAGTTCCTAATTTGTCCAACACAGTTCTTATTTCTTGCCTTGGAAAGGAACCCACAGGAGGAATTTTGCCCCCACACACTGCTCATTAACCAGACAGGAGGAGAAACTCACACTCACATCTCCAGTCTCCCCTGCCCTGTGCCTTGTACTCTCCTCTGGGTGTGTCGTTGAGTGACGTGGGCTCCCTCGGCCCTGCTAATTTAACCCAGCTGCTCACTCTTCTATCTCTCCCTCTCTCCTCCCTCTGTGTGTCTGTGTTTCTCCCTCTCCTCCTGCCTCTTTCCTGTCACTCTCTTTCTCTCTCTCCATCTCTCTCTCCATCTCTCACTCTGTCTCCATCTCTCTTTATCTCTCTCTTTGTCTCTCTCTCTCTGTTTCTATCCCCTCTCTCTGTCTCTCTCATTCTATCTCTGTCCCTGTTCTCTCTCTCTCTGTCCACCTGCTCTCTCTTTGTCCCTCTCTCTGTCTCTCTGTCTTTGTCTCTCTGTGTCTTTCTGTCTCTGTCCCTCTCTCTGTCTGTCTGTCTCTCTGTCTGTCTGTCTCTCTCTGTCCCTGTTCTCTCTCTCTCTGTCCACCTGCTCTCACTTTGTCTGTCTCTCTGTCTCTGTCCCTCTCTCTGTCTCTGTCTCTCTCTCTCTCTCTCTGTGTCTGTCTCTCTCTCTGTCTCTCTCTGTCTGTCTCTCTCTCTCTCTGTGTCTGTCTCTCTCTCTGTCTCTCTCTTTCTATCTCTGTCCCTGTTCTCTCTCTCTCTCTGTCCACCTGCTCTCTCTTTGTCTGTCTCTCTGTCTCTGTCTCTCTCTCTCTGTCTCTCTGTCTTTGTCTCTCTGTGTCTTTCTGTCTCTGTCCCTCTCTCTGTCTCTGTCTGTCTGTCTCTGTCCCTCTCTCTGTCTGTCTCTCTCTTCCTCTCTGTCTGTCTGTCTCTCTCTCCCTCTCTGTCTCTCTCTGTCCCTCTCTCTGTCTCTCTGTCTGTCTGTCACTGTCCCTCTCTCTTTCCCTCTCTCTCTTTCCCTCTCTCTCTTTCCCTCTCTCTCTGTCCCTCTCTCTCTGTCTCTGTCTCTGTCTCTCTCTCTCTGTCCCTCTGTCTCTGTCTCTGTCTCTGTCTCTCTGTCTCTCTCTCTCTGTCCCCCCGCTCTCTCTCTCTGTCGGTCTGTCTCTGTCCCTCTCTCTGTCTCTCTCTGTCTGTCTGTCTGTCTCTCTCTGTCTGCCTGTCTCTCTCTGTCTCTCTGTCCCTCTCGCTCTGTCTGTCTGTCTCTGTCCCTCTCTCTGATCCTCTCTCTGTCTCTCTCTCTCTCGTCTCTCTCTCTCTCCCTCTCTCTGTCTCTCTCTTTCTGTCTCTCTCTCTCTGTCCCCCCGCTCTCTCTCTGTCTGTCTGTCTCTGTCCCTCTCTCTGTCTCTCTCTCTGTCTCTGTCCCTCTCTGTCCCTCTCTCTGTCTCTCTGTCCCTCTCGCTCTGTCTGTCTGCCCCGCTCTCTGTCTCTGTCCCTCTCTCTGTCTCTCTGTCCCTCTCTCTGTCTCTGTCTCTCTGTCTCCCCGCTCTCTCTCTCTGTCTGTCTGTCTCTGTCCCTCTCTCTGTCTCTCTGTCCCTCTCGCTCTGTCTGTCTGTCTGTCTCTGTCTGTCTGTCTCTGTCCCGCACTCTGTCCCGCACTCTGTCCCGCACTCTGTCTCTCTCTCTGTCCCTCTCTCTGTCTCTGTCTCTCTGTCTCCCCGCTCTCTCTCTCTGTCTGTCTGTCTCTGTCCCTCTCTCTGTCTCTGTCTCTGTGTCTGTCTGTCTCTCTCTGTCCCTCTCTCTGTCTCTCTGTCCCTCTCGCTCTGTCTGTCTGTCTGTCTCTGTCTCTCTCTCTGTCCCTCTCTCTGTCTCTGTCTCTCTCTGTGTCTGTCTGTCTCTGTCCCTCTCTGTGTCTCTCTCTCTGTGTCTGTCTGTCTGTCTCTGTCCCTCTCTCTGTCTCTCTCTCTCTCTGTCTGTCTGTCCCTCTCTCTGATCCTCTCTCTGTCTCTCTCTCTCTGTCTCTCTTTCTGTCCCTCTCTCTGTCTCTCTCTCTCTCTGTCCCCCCGCTCTCTCTCTCTGTCTCTCTCTCTCTCTCTGTCCCCCCGCTCTCTCTCTCTGTCTGTCTCTGTCCCTCTCTCTGTCTCTCTCGCTCTGTCTGTCTGTCTGTCTGTCTCTCTCTCTGTCCCTCTCTCTCTGTCCCTCTCTCTGTCCCTCTCTCTGCTCCTCTCTCTGTCTGTCTCTGTCCCTCTCTCTGTCTCTCTCTCTGTCCCTCTCTGTCTCTCTCTCTCTGTCTCTCTCTCTCTCTCTCTGTCCCCCCGCTCTCTCTCTCTGTCTGTCTCTGTCCCTCTCTCTGTCTCTCTCTCTCTGTGTCTGTCTGTCCCTCTCTCTGATCCTCTCTCTGTCTCTCTCTCTCTGTCCCTCTCTGTCTCTCTCTCTCTGTCTCTCTCTCTCTCTCTCTCTGTCCCCCCGCTCTCTCTCTCTGTCTGTCTCTGTCCCTCTCTCTGTCCCTCTCTCTGTCCCTCTCTCTGTCTCTCTCTCTGTCTCTCTCTCTGTCCCTCTCTGTCTCTCTCTCTCTGTCTCTCTCTCTCTCTCTGTCCCCCCGCTCTCTCTCTCTGTCTGTCTCTGTCCCTCTCTCTGTCTCTCTCTCTCTCTGTCTGTCTGTCCCCCTCTCTGATCCTCTCTCTGTCTCTCTCTCTCTGTCTCTCTTTCTGTCCCTCTCTCTGTCTCTCTCTCTCTCTCTCTGTCCCCCCGCTCTCTCTCTCTGTCTGTCTCTGTCCCTCTCTCTGTCTCTCTCCCCGAGTGCCTCTTTGTGTTTATCCCCTCATGTTAAACAGTATCTATTCCTGGGAGTTGCTTGGTTCTCAGTCTGCTTTTCACTCTTGGTGACTAATGCAGTGACACCACATCTATGAGAAAGAGGAACAGGGGACGGAGAGAATTAAAAGGTAGAAAGAGGGAGAGGGAGGCACAGAGACCGAGTGTGGCAGGGAGAGCAGGGTGGAAGGGAGAGAGATGGAAAGAGACAGAGGGGAAAAAAAAGAAAGAAGTCCTCCATTTTTCCTGCACCTTTCACCACCTCAGGACATCTCAACGCCTCACCGGCAATGAAATGCAGTCACTGTTGTACTGTAGGAAACCCAGCCAATTTGTGCACAGCAAGATCCCACAAACAGCAATGTGATAAATGACCCAGATCAGCTGTTTTGGTGATGCTGGGTGAAGGACAAGTATTGGCTGCAGGACATGGGGAGAACTCCCTTCCTGCTCTTCTTCGAAGTAACGCCCCAGAAGCTTTTATGCCCAGGGCAGACGGGAGCTTGATCTCCTGTCTCCACCTGCTCCTCCCATCTGACTGGTCCACTTATATCTCCCAGCAGTCGACAGCTTTCTCCCGCATCATCAACCACACGACCACATCGGCCCTAATATCTCCTGACGCGCTTTGGCGGCAAACACTGTCTGACTTGTGCTCCTTGTAAAACTGCCGTGGGACGCTTTGCGATGTTAAAGGCGCTTTATAAATGCAAGTTGGTTGTTGTTTGTCTCTTCTTTCTTTCTCTGGACCAGTCTTCTCCACTCCCGAGTATGTGATGGTCTGGTCATTGGGAACATAATCTGCAGGCACTGTTTATTCTGAGCCAGTAACACCAGGACACAATATCTCCCACTCCTCTCGCAGGCTGTTCCGTGTAGTCTCTTTCTCTCTGCAACATGCCCTATCTTGCATTGTCACACAAGCCTCGTCCAAACATTTCCTCTCATTTCTCACATGTTTCTCATTCTATCTCCTCGCTCTTTTGCTTGCAGGCTCCCTCCAGGTGTCTGGCTCTCTGTTTATCCCTCTTTCCACTTCACACACACTTTCTCTCCCTCTCTCTCTCTCTCTCTCTCATGGGCGTTCTCTCTCCGTGAACCTCTATCTCTCACTCTCTCTCCGCCAGCGTCTCTCTGCTTCTACATTTGGCTGAGGCCCTTTTCTCAGCTGTGGCCCAGTGTGTCTCCCTTTTGCCTCCAAGTCAGAGGGTTGTGGGTTCGAGCTCTCACTTCACTGACTCGAGACCCTTAATCCAGGCCCAAGGCTCACCACCACCCCCCCCCACACCCCCAGTGTCAGTACTGAGGGAGCGCCGCACTGTCGGAGGGTTAGTACTGAGGGAGTGCCGCGCTGTCAGATGGTCAGTACTGAGGGAGCGCCGCGCTGTAAGATGGTCAGTACTGAGGGAGCACCGCACTGTCGGAGGGTCAGTACTGAGGGAGCGCCGCACTGTCGGAGGGTCAGTACTGAGGGAGCTCCGCACTGTCGGAGGGTCAGTACTGAGGGAGCGCCGCACTGTCGGAGGGTCAGTACTGAGGGAGCGCCGCACTGTCGGAGGGTCAGTACTGAGGGAGCGCCGCACTGTCGGAGGGTCAGTACTGAGGGAGCGCCGCACTGTCGGAGGGTCAGTACTGAGGGAGCGCCGCACTGTCGGAGGGTCAGTACTGAGGGAGCACCGCACTGTCGGAGGGTCAGTACTGAGGGAGCGCCGCACTGTCGGAGGGTCAGTACTGAGGGAGCTCCGCACTGTTGGAGGGTCAGTACTGAGGGAGTGCCGCACTGTCGGAGGGTCAGTACTGAGGGAGCTCCGCACTGTCGGAGGGTCAGTACTGAGGGAGCTCCGCACTGTCGGAGGGTCAGTACTGAGGGAGCGCCGCACTGTCGGAGGGTCAGTACTGAGGGAGCTCCGCACTGTCGGAGGGTCAGTACTGAGGGAGCGCCGCACTGTCGGAGGGTCAGTACTGAGGGAGCGCCGCACTGTCGGAGGGTGAGTACTGAGGGAGCGCCGCACTGTCGGAGGGTCAGCACTGAGGGAGTGCCGCGCTGTCAGATGGTCAGTACTGAGGGAGCGCCGCGCTGTCGGAGGGTCAGTACTGAGGGAGCGCCGCACTGTCGGAGGGTCAGTACTGAGGGAGCGCCGCACTGTCGGAGGGTCAGGACTGAGGGAGCGCCGCACTGTCGGAGGGTCAGTACTGAGGGAGCGCCGCACTGTCGGAGGGTCAGTACTGAGGGAGCGCCGCACTGTCGGAGGGTCAGTACTGAGGGAGCTCCGCACTGTCGGAGGGTCAGTACTGAGGGAGTGCCGCACTGTCGGAGGGTCAGTACTGAGGGAGCGCTGCACTGTCGGAGGGTCAGTACTGAGGGAGTGCCGCACTGTCGGAGGGTCAGTACTGAGGGAGCGCCGCACTGTCGGAGGGTCAGTACTGAGGGAGCGCCACGCTGCCAGTTAAACAGCACTACTCCTTGATCCGAAATCGTACCGAGTCCTGTTCACCCATCACCCCACCGTGCAGACTGACTGACATTGGCTTCTGGTCTGGCAATGCCTCAATTTTAATATTCTCATCATTGGTTTCAAATCCCTCCAGCACCACTCCCCCCTCTCCCCAATCTCTGTAACCTCCTCCAGCCCCTACAACCCTCCCCTATCTCTGTAACCTCCTCCAGCCCCTATAACCCTCCCCAATCTCTGTAACCTCCTCCAGCCCCTACAACCCTCCCAATCTCTGTAACCTCCTCCAGCCCCTACAACGCTCCCTCAGTACTGACCCTCCGACAGTGCGGCGCTCCCTCAGTACTGACCCTCCGACAGTGCGGCACTCCCTCAGTACTGACCCTCCGACAGAGCGGCACTCCCTCAGTACTGACCCTCCGACAGTGCGGCGCTCCCTCAGTACTGACCCTCCGACAGTGCGGCGCTCCCTCAGTACTGACCCTCCGACAGAGCGGCACTCCCTCAGTACTGACCCTCCGACAGTGCGGTGCTCCCTCAGTACTGACCCTGCGACAGTGCGGCACTCCCTCAGTAATGACCCTCCGACAGTGCGGCGCTCCCTCAGTACTGACCCTCCGACAGTGCGGCACTCCCTCAGTACTGACCCTCCGACAGTGCGGCACTCCCTCAGTGCTGACCCTCCGACAGTGCGGTGCTCCCTCAGTACTGACCCTCCGACAGTGCGGCACTCCCTCAGTACTGACCCTCCGACAGTGCGGCGCTCCCTCAGTACTGACCCTCCGACAGTGCGGCGCTCCCTCAGTACTGACCCTCCCACAGTGCGGCGCTCCCTTGGTACTGACCCTCCGACAGTGCGGCACTCCCTCGTTACTGAACCTCCGACAGTGCGGCACTCCCTCAGTACTGACCCTCCGACAGTGCGGCGCTCCCTCAATACTGACCCTCCCACAGTGCGGCGCTCCCTTGGTGCTGACCCTCCGACAGTGCGGCACTCCCTCGTTACTGAACCTCCGACAGTGTGGCACTCCCTCCGTCCTGACTTGAAGTTGGGAGAGTGAGACCCAACCACACAGTTTCACTGCGTGTGTTCCCGAAATCCTCCCATTAATTGCACACTCAAGGGGCTGAATTACCTCCTGCTGTTCCTACACTCCCTCGCACTGCTCAACCTCTAATTCTGGGCTAAATATCCATCTCCCAGGTTCACGTGTTCCCCATATTTCCCCGTTCAGATGTTGGCAGCGAACAAAGAGGAGTTTGCAGAGTGTTAAGAGAAAAGTAACGGGGAGGAGAATTGGCCAAAACAAGGCCTCTCCATTTTTTTAAAGACTTTTCCTTCACAATCCTTCTGGAATGAGGTCTGGAAATGGAGTGAGGGGAAAGCAGGAGGCCGAGGAGTTAATAAATTGTGAAGTGAACAGTCTGAGACAGAGATCAAGCTCTTAGTCACTCCTGCACGTCACATAAAAGGCTTCAACTTTTCACCCCTGGCATCCTGTGGCACTTGCTCTACATTCTTGCCACAAATGCTGAAGGCTGTCCCTGCTGTTAATCCCAGGCCCAGATCGCTGCCTGTCTGAGCACGCAAAGAACCACAGCTTAATTTGTTCTTTCTCATATGTTCCCTGCCTGGCCTGCAAGCCAACAACGATCAGAGCAAACAGGGATCAAAGACATATGCAAAGATTCACCGGCCACAATCTAATCGGGGGCTTATATAGAGAGATACGTAGGCCCGAATATAAACAGGCTCACATACACAGCAATTCACAGGCCACAATCTTTCAGTCTCGATTTTGAGAGCTCAATCCAATTGACCACTTTAATGGGGAAGAGAGTTCCAGATTTCCACTCCCCCTTTGTGTGAAGAAGTGCTTCCTCACATCACCCCCTGAACGGCCTGGCTCGGATTTTAAGGTTCTGCCCCCTTGTTCTGGACTCTCCCCCCACCAGAGGAAATAGTTTCTCCCTATTGACCCGATCGAATCCTTTAATCATCTTAAACCCCTCGATCAGGTCACGCCCTTAATCTTCGACACTCGAGGGGATACAAGCCTAGAGGATGTGGCCTGTCCACTTAAGCCTCTAGGCCCTGAATGTTCCCAGCTAAATAGCTTCTGCGTTGTGCTGTGCACATTCACTGAGGTGAGGGCTATCGAGAGAATCTCTGAGGTTCGGACGCACTGGAGGCAACCTGTGAGTGGGCCACGGGACATGGTTCAGGCTCTAGGCCAGAGCCTGTCACTTGACTGAGAATTTAGCTTTCAGGAAATGGCTGAAATCAGCAGGTGATTTCCGATGAGGAAAGGAGCCTCTGTGCTCTCGAGAGTATGGTTACCATTCAGGCTGGTTCTGAAAACATAGCAATATTCTGACAGGAACACTGCAGGCAGACTGCACGGCACAAAAGGCCGAGGCCTGCAGGCTTCTTCTTTGACTGAGCCTGGCACTTCTCTGGGATCGGACCCTTTGTCACCACAGGAGACAAAGACTGGTAGAGATGGGTAGCACTCTCCCCTCTAAAACAGGAGGCTGCGGGTTTCAAAACCCACTCCAGCAACTTTCGCCCCACTATCTAGGCCCCGACACTTCCCCCGTACGTCACAGCAACTGGATGAGATAGCACCTTGCATAACTGTTGGTCAGTATACCATTACAGCCAATTCAGCAGTCATCTGCCAGTTAAACAGCACTACTCCTTGATCCGAAATCGTACCGAGTCCTGTTCACCCATCACCCCACCGTGCAGACTGACTGACATTGGCTTCTGGTCTGGCAATGCCTCAATTTTAATATTCTCATCATTGGTTTCAAATCCCTCCAGCACCACTCCCCCCTCTCCCCAATCTCTGTAACCTCCTCCAGCCCCTACAACCCTCCCCTATCTCTGTAACCTCCTCCAGCCCCTATAACCCTCCCCAATCTCTGTAACCTCCTCCAGCCCCTACAACCCTCCCAATCTCTGTAACCTCCTCCAGCCCCTACAACCCTCCCCAATCTCTGTAACCTCCTCCAGCCCCTACAACCCTCCCTATCTCTGTAACCTCCTCCAGCCCCTACAACCCTCCCCAATCTCTGTAACCTCCTCCAGCCCCTACAACCCTCCCTATCTCTGTAACCTCCTCCAGCCCCTACAACCCTCCCAATCTCTGTAACCTCCTCCAGCCCCTACAACCCTCCCTATCTCTGTAACCTCCTCCAGCCCCTACAACCCTCCCCAATCTCTGTAACCTCCTCCAGCCCCTACAACCCTCCCCAATCTCTGTAACCTCCTCCAGCCCCTACAACCCTCCCCAATCTCTGTAACCTCCTCCAGCCCCTACAAACCTACCTATCTCTGTAACCTCCTCCGGCCCCTATAACCCTCCCTATCTCTGTAACCTCCTCCAGCCCCTACAACCCTCCCTATCTCTGTAACCTCCTCCAGCCCCTCAACCCTCCCTATCTCTGTAACCTCCTCCGGCCCCTATAACCCTCCCTATCTCTGTAACCTCCGCCAGCCCATACAACCCTCCCAATCTCTGTAACCTCCTTCAGCCCCTACAACCCTCCCTATCTCTGTAACCTCCTCCGGCCCCTACAACCGTCCCTATCTCTGCAACCTCCTCCAGCCCCTACAGCCCTCCCTATCTCTGTAACCTCCTCCAGCCCCTATAACACTCCCTATCTCAGTAACCTCCTCTGGCCCCTACAACCCTCCCTATCTCTGTAACCTCCTCTGGCCCCTACAACACTCCCTATCTCTGTAACCTCCTCTGGCCCCTACAACCCTCCCTATCTCTGGAACCTCCTCTGGCCCCTACAACACTCCCTATCTCTGTAACCTCACCTGGCCCCTACAACCCTCCCCAAACCCTGTAACCTCCTCCGGCCCCTACAACCCTCCCTATCTCTGTAACCTCCTCCTGCCCCTACAACCTTCCCTATCTCTGTAACCACCTCCAGCCCCAACAAAGAACAAAGAACAAAGAACAGTACAGCACAGGAACAGGCCATTTGGCCCTCCAAGCCTGCGCCGATCTTGATGCCTGCCTAAACTAACACCTTCTGCACATCCGGGGACCATATCCCTCTATTCCCATCCTATTCATATATTTGTCAAGATGCCTCTTAAACGTCGCTATCGTACCTGCTTCCACCACCTCCCCTGGCAGCAGGTTCCAGGCACTCACCGCCCTCTGTGTAAAGAACTTGCCTCTCACATCCCCTCTAAACTTTGCCCCTCTCACCTTAAACCTATGTCCCCTAGTAACTGACTCTTCCACCCTGGGAAAAAGCTTCTGACTATCCACTCTGTCCATGCCGCTCATAACTTTGTAAACCTCTATCATGTCGCCCCTCCACCTCCGTCGTTCCAGTGAAAACAATCCGAGTTTTTCCAACCTCTCCTCATAGCTAATGCCCTCCAGACCAGGCAACATCCTGGTAAACCTCCTCTATACCCTCTCCAAAGCCTCCACATCCTTCTGGTAGTGTGGCGACCAGAATTGCACGCAATATTCTAAGTGTGGCCTAACTAAAGTTCTGTACAGCTGCAGCATGACTTGCCAATTTTTATACTCTATGCCCCGACCGATGAAGGCAAGCATGCCGTATGCCTTCTTGACTACCTTATCCACCTGCGTTGCCACTTTCAGTGACCTGTGGACCTGTACGCCCAGATCTCTCAGCCTGTCAATCCACCTAAGGGTTCTGCCATTTCCTGTATACTTCCCACCTGCATTAGACCTTCCAAAATGCATTACCTCACATTTGTCCGGATTAAACTCCATCTGCCATTTCTCCGCCCAAGTCTCCAACCGATCTATATCCTGCTGTATCCTCTGACAATCCTCATCATTATCCGAAACTCCACCAACCTTTGTGTCGTCCGCAAACTTACTAATCAGACCAGCTACATTTTCCTCCAAATCATTTATATATACTACAAACAGCAAAGGTCCCAGCACTGATCCCTGCGGAACACCACTAGTCACATCCCTCCATTCAGAAAAACACCCTTCCACTGCGACCCTCTGTTTTCTATGACCGAGCCAGTTCTGTATCCATCTTGCCAGCTCACCTCTGATCCCGTGTGACTTCGCCTTTTGTACCAGTCTGCCATGAGGGACCTTGTCAAAGGCTTTACTAAAGTCCATATAGATAACATCCACTGCCCTTCCTTCATCAATCATCTTCGTCACTTCCTCAAAAAACTCAATCAAATTAGTAAAACACGACCTCCCCTTCACAAAACCATGCTGTCTCTCGCTAATAAGTTCATTTGTTTCCAAATGGGAGTAAATCCTGTCCCGAAGAATCCTCTCGAATAATTTCCCTGCCACTGACGTAAGGCTCACCGGCCTATCATTTCCTGGATTATCCTTGCCACCCTTCTTAAACAAAGGAACAACATTGGCTATTCTCCAGTCCTCTGGGACCTCACCTGTAACCAATGAGGATGCAAAGATTTCTGTCAAGGCCCCAGCAATTTCTTCCCTTGTCTCCCTCAGTATTCTGGGTAGATCCCATCAGGCCCTGGGGACTTATCTACCTTAATGCTTTGCAAGACACCCAACACCTCCTCCTTTTTGATATTGAGATGACTGAGACTATCTGCACTCCCTTCCCTAGGCTCATCATCCACCAAGTCCTTCTCTTTGGTGAATACTGATGCAAAGTACTCATTTAGCACCTCGCCCATTTCCTCTGGCTCCACACATAGATTCCCATCTCTGTCCTTGAGTGGGCCAACCCTTTCCCTGGTTACCCTCTTGCTCTTTATATACGTATAAAAAGCCTTGGGATTCTTCTTAATCCTGTTTGCCAATGACTTTTCATGACCCCTTTTAGCCCTCCTGACTCCTTGCTTAAGTTCCTTCCTACTGTCTTTATATTCCTCAAGTGCTTCATCTGTTCCTAGCCTTCCAGCCCTTACAAATGATTCCTTTTTCTTTTTGACTAGGCTCACAATATCCCGTGTTATCCAAGCTTCCCGAAACTTGCCAAACATTTCTTTCTTCCGCACAGGAACATGCTGGTCCTGGATTCTAATCAGCTGACGTTTGAAAGACTCCCACATGTCAGATGTTGATTTACCCTCAAACAGCCGCCCCCAATCTAAATTCTTCAGTTCCTGCCTAATATTGTTATAATTAGTCTTCCCCCAAATTAGCACCTTCACCCGAGGACTACTCTTATCCTTATCCACAAGTACCTTAAAACTTATGGAATTATGGTCACTGCTCCCGAAATGCTCCCCTACTGAAACTTCGACCACCTGGCCGGGCTCATTCCCCAATACCAGGTCCAGAATGGCCCCATCCCTAGTTGGACTATCTACGTATTGTTTCAAGAAGCCCTCCTGGATGCTTCTCACAAATTCTGCCCCATCCAAGCCCCTAGCACTAAGTGAGTCCCAGTCAATATAGGGGAAGTTAAAATCACCCACCACTACAACCCTGTTACCTTTACATCTTTCCAAAATCTGTCTACATATCTGCTCCTCTACCTCCCGCTGGCTGTTGGGAGGCCTGTAGTAAACCCCCAACATCGTGACTGTACCCTTCCTATTCCTGAGCTCCACCCATATTGCCTCGCTGCATGACCCCTCCGAGGTGTACTCCCGCAGTACAGCTGTGATATTCTCCTTAACCAGTAATGCAACTCCCCCACCCCTTTTACATCCCCCTCTATCCCGCCTGAAGCTTCTAAAGCCAACAACCCTCCCTATCTCTGTAACCACCTCCAGCCCCTACAATCCTCCCTATCTCTGTAACCTCCTCCGGCCCCGACAATACTCCCTACCTCTGTAACCTCCTCCAGCCCCGACAACCCTCCCTATCTCTGTAACATCCTCCAGCCCCGACAACCCTCCCTATCTCTGTAACCTCCTCTGGCCCCTATAACCCTCCCTATCTCTGGAACTTCCTCCGGCCCCTACAACCCTCCCTATCTCTGTAACCTCCTCCAATCCCTACACTCCTCCCAATCTCTGTAACCTCCTCCGGCCCCTACAACCCTCCCTATCTCTGTAACCTCCTCCAGCCTCTACAACCCTCCCAATCTCTGTAACCTCCTCCGGCCCCGAAAACCCTCCCTATCTCCGTAACATCCTCCAGCCCCTACAACCCTCCCTATCTCTGTAACCTCCTCCTGTCCCGACACCGATACAGTCATCAATATACTGGAAAAAGAGTGGGGGGAAGGGGGCCTGAGCAGGACTCGAACAAGGAATGTTCAACATATCCCACAAAAAGAAATGCATAACTAGGAGCCATGCAGGTACCCATGTCATTTCCTGCTCCCGCCCCGCACTGGAAAATTTTATCAACTTTGCTTCTAATTTCCACCCTTCTCTCACCTTTACATGGTCCATCTCCGACACTTCCCTTTCCTTCCTCGACTTCTCTATCTCTATCTCTGGGGATAGGCTATCCAGTTCTTTGGCCTCCTTATCTCGAGAGACAATGGATAAGCGCCTGGAGGTGGTCAGTGGTTTGTGAAGCAGCGCCTGGAGTGGTTATAAAGGCCAATTCTAGAGTGACAGACTCTTCCACAGGTGTTGCAGATAAAATTGGTTTGTCAGGGCTGTTACACAGTTGGCTCTCCCCTTGCGCTTCTGTCTTTTTTGCTGCCAACTGCTAAGTCTCTTCGACTCGCCACACTTTAGCCCCGCCTTTATGGCTGTCCGCCAGCTCTGGCGAACGCTGGCAACTGACTCCCACGACTTGTGATCAATGTCACAGGACTTCATGTCATATTAGCAGACGTCTTTAAAGCGGAGACATGGATGGCCGGTGGGTCTGATACCAGTGGCGAGCTCGCTGTACAATGTGTCCTTGGGGATCCTGCCATCTTCCATGCGGCTCACATGGCCAAGCCATCTCAAGCGCCGCTGACTCAGTAGTGTGTATAAGCTGGGGATGTTGGCCGCCTCGAGGACTTCTGTGTTGAGATACGGTCCTGCCACCTGATGCCAAGGATTCTCCGGAGGCAGTGAAGATGGAATGAATTGAGACGTCGCTCTTGGCTGACATACGTTGTCCAGGCCTCGCTGTCGGAGAGCAAGGTACTGAGGACACAGGTTTGATACACTCGGACTTTTGTGTTCCGTGTCAGTGCGCCATTTTCCCACACTCTCTTGACCAGTCTGGACATAGCAGTGGAAGCCTTTCCCATGCGCTTGTTGATTTCTGCATCGAGAGGCAGGTTACTGGTGATAGTTGAGCCTAGGTAGGTGAACTCTTGGGAATTTGTTCTATTCACTATAAGCCCACCGACTCCCACAGCTACCTCGACTACACTTCTTCACACCCTGCCTTCTGTAAGGACTCCATTTCATTCTCCCAGTTTCTCCGTCTCCGACGCATCTGCTCTGATGATGCTACCTTCCATGACGGTGCTTCTGATACGTCTTCCTTTTTCCTCAACCGAGGATTCCCCCCCACTGTTGTTGACAGGGCCCTCAACCGTGTCCGGCCCATTTCCCGCACCTCTACCCTCACCCCTTCCCCTCCCTCCCAGAACCGTGACAGGGTTCCCCTAGTCCTCACTTTACATCCCACCAGCCCCCACATCCAAAGGATCGTCCTCTGCCATTTTCGCCACCTCCAGCGTGATGCCACTACCAAACACATCTTCTCCTCCCCTCCCCTGTCAGCATTCTGAAGGGATCGTTCCCTCCCCGACACCCTGGTCCACTCCTCCATTACCCCCACCACCTCATCCCCGTCCCATGGCACCTTCCCCTGCAATCACAGGAGGTGTAATACCTGCCCATTTACCTCCTCTCTCCTCACTATCCAAGGCCCCAAACACTCCTTTCAGGTGAAGCAGCGATTTACTTGTACTTCTTTCAATGTAGTATACTGTATTCACTGTACACAATGTGGTCTCCTCTACATTGGGGAGACCAAACGCAGACTGGGTGACCGCTTTGCGGAACACCTCCGCTCGGTCCGCAAGCAGGACCCCGAGCTTCCGGTTGCTGGCCATTTGAACACCCACCCCCTGCTCTCATGCTCACATCTCTGTCCTGGGATTGCTGCAGTGTTCCAGTGAACATCAACGCAAGCTCGAGGAACAGCATCTCATCTACCGATTCGGCACACGACAGCCTGCCGGACTGAACAGTGAGTTCAATAATTTCAGAGCATGGCTCCCCATTTTTAATTTTAATTAAAAACATTTTTTATTTTATTTTAGTTTGTTTCGTCATTCAATTTTTTTACCATGTGCCTGCCCACTTTTTTTTTCATGTTTGTGCTTTTGCCCAGGGCTTTCATTATTCTGTCATTTAACACCCTCTCTGCACTAACACTTCATCTTTCACCACGCCATTTACACACTCTTTGTGTTTGCCCCATGACCTCTTTATTCTCTGTGATCCTCTGTCCTGTCAACACATTCCCATTTGTGCTCTTTTGCCCCACCCCTGCTTTACTTGCAGAAACCTATGTCATTTCTAACTTTTGCCGGTTCTGATGAAGGGTCACTGACCCGAAACGTTAACTCTGCTTCTCTCTCCGCAGATGCTGCCAGACCTGCTGAGAATTTCCAGCACTTTTTGTTTTTATTTAAGCCAAATAAGGTGTTTGATTTCGAAGGAAGGCAGACATTGGGGATCTCAGAAGAATGACGTTCGGTGGAACAGAGCAGGGGCTGACAACAAATGTTTTTCATACCACTCGGGCTGTAAATCTGAAGTGATTTCAAATTGTAAGTCAGTTAGGTCAGTATCTGTTCATGCATAAAACAGACGAGATTAAATTAACTGAAACAGCAAGAAACAATTTAACCAAAAGATATTCACTATGTCTTCGATCAGCATATGTATGACACATACATGAGTCTCATACCCAGGAAAGCATGGCATGCCAATGGACAATATACAAAGTGTCATACCCAGTAACGCAGAGTGTGTTATTATATAATATACACAGTGTTATACCCAGTAACGCACGGTGTGTTATTATACAATATACAGTGTTATACCCAGTAACGCACGGTGTGTTATTATATAATATATACAGTGTAATACCCAGTAACACACGGTGTGTTATTATACAATATACACAGTGTTATATCCAGTAACGCACGGTGTGTTATTATATAATATACAGTGTTATACCCAGTAACGCAGAGTGTGTTATTATATAATATACAGTGTTATACCCAGTAACGCACGGTGTGTTATTATATAATATACACAGTGTTATACCCAGTAACGCAGAGTGTGTTATTATATAATATATACAGTGTTATACCCAGTAACGCACGGTGTGTTATTATATAATATACACACTGTTATACCCAGTAACGCACGGTGTGTTATTATATAATATACAGTGTTATACCCAGTAATGCACGGTGTGTTATTATATAATATACACAGTGTTATACCCAGTAACGCAGAGTGTGTTATTATATAATATACAGTGTTATACCCAGTAACGGACGGTGTGTTATTATATAATATACACAGTGTTATACCCAGTAACGCACGGTGTGTTATTATATAATATACAAAGTGTCATACCCAGTAACGCAGAGTGTGTTATTATATAATATATACAGTGTCATACCCAGTAACGCAGAGTGTGTTATTATATAATATATACAGTGTAATACCCAGTAACGCACGGTGTGTTATTATACAATATACAGTGTTATACCCAGTAACGCACGGTGTGTTATTATATAATATACAGTGTTATACCCAGTAACACACGGTGTGTTATTATATAATATACACAGTGTTATATCCAGTAACACACGGTGTGTTATTATACAATATACAGTGTTATACCCAGTAACGCACGGTGTGTTATTATATAATATATACAGTGTAATACCCAGTAACGCACGGTGTGTTATTATACAATATACAGTGTTATACCCAGTAACGCACGGTGTGTTATTATATAATATACACACTGTTATACCCAGTAACGCACGGTGTGTTATTATATAATATACACACTGTTATACCCAGTAACGCACGGTGTGTTATTATATAATATACAGTGTTATACCCAGTAATGCACGGTGTGTTATTATATAATATACACACTGTTATACCCAGTAACGCACGGTGTGTTATTATATAATATACAGTGTTATACCCAGTAACACACGGTGTGTTATTATATAATATACACACTGTTATACCCAGTAATGCACGGTGTGTTATTATATAATATACACACTGTTATACCCAGTAACGCACGGTGTGTTATTATATAATATATACAGTGTTATACCCAGTAATGCACGGTGTGTTATTATATAATATACACACTGTTATACCCAGTAACGCACGGTGTGTTATTATATAATATACAGTGTTATACCCAGTAACACACGGTGTGTTATTATATAATATATACAGTGTAATACCCAGTAACGCACGGTGTGTTATTATATAATATACACACTGTTATACCCAGTAACGCACGGTGTGTTATTATATAATATACAGTGTTATATCCAGTAACGCAGAGTGTGTTATTATATAATATATACAGTGTAATACCCAGTAACGCACGGTGTGTTATTATATAATATACACACTGTTATACCCAGTAACGCACGGTGTGTTATTATATAATATACAGTGTTATACCCAGTAACGCAGAGTGTGTTATTATATAATATATACAGTGTTATACCCAGTAACGCACGGTGTGTTATTATATAATATACACAGTGTTATATCCAGTAACGCACGGTGTGTTATTATATAATATACACACTGTTATACCCAGTAACGCACGGTGTGTTATTATATAATATACACACTGTTATACCCAGTAACGCACGGTGTGTTATTATATAATATACAGTGTTATACCCAGTAACGCAGAGTGTGTTATTATATAATATACACAGTGTTATACCCAGTAACGCACGGTGTGTTATTATATAATATACACAGTGTTATATCCAGTAACGCAGGGTGTGTTATTATACAATATACAGTGTTATATCCAGTAACGCACGGTGTGTTATTATATAATATATACACTGTTATACCCAGTAACGCACGGTGTGTTATTATACAATATACAGTGTTATACCCAGTAACACACGGTGTGTTATTATATAATATATACACTGTTATACCCAGTAACGCACGGTGTGTTATTATATAATATACAGTGTTATACCCAGTAACGCAGAGTGTGTTATTATATAATATATACAGTGTTATACCCAGTAACGCACGGTGTGTTATTATATAATATACACAGTGTTATATCCAGTAACGCACGGTGTGTTATTATATAATATACACACTGTTACATCCAGTAACGCACGGTGTGTTATTATATAACATACAGTGTTATATCCAGTAACGCACGGTGTGTTATTATATAATATACAGTGTTATACCCAGTAACGCAGAGTGTGTTATTATATAATATACACAGTGTTATATCCAGTAACGCACGGTGTGTTATTATATAATATACACAGTGTTATACCCAGTAACACACGGTGTGTTATTATATAATATATACACTGTTATACCCAGTAACGCACGGTGTGTTATTATACAATATACAGTGTTATACCCAGTAACGCACGGTGTGTTATTATACAATATACAGTGTTATACCCAGTAACACAGGGTGTGTTATTATATAATATATACACTGTTATACCCAGTAACACAGGGTGTGTTATTATATAATATATACACTGTTATACCCAGTAACGCACGGTGTGTTATTATATAATATACAGTGTTATACCCAGTAACACAGGGTGTGTTATTATATAATATACAGTGTTATACCCAGTAACGCAGAGTGTGTTATTATATAATATACAGTGTTATACCCAGTAACACAGGGTGTGTTATTATATAATATACACAGTGTTATACCCAGTAACACAGGGTGTGTTATTATATAATATACACAGTGTTATATCCAGTAACACACGGTGTGTTATTATATAATATACACAGTGTTATACCCAGTAACACAGGGTGTGTTATTATATAATATATACAGTGTTATACCCAGTAACACAGGGTGTGTTATTATATAATATACAGTGTTGTATCCAGTAACGCAGAGTGTGTTATTATATAATATACAGTGTTATACCCAGTAACACAGGGTGTGTTATTATATAATATACAGTGTTATATACAGTAACGCACGGTGTGTTATTATATAATATACAGTGTTATACCCAGTAACGCACGGTGTGTTATTATATAATATATACAGTGTTATATCCAGTAACGCACGGTGTGTTATTATATAATATACAAAGTGTCATACCCAGTAACACAGGGTGTGTTATTATATAATGTACACAGTGTTAGACCCAGTAACGCACAGTGTGTTATTATATAATATACAGTGTTATACCCAGTAACGCACGGTGTGTTATTATATAATATACAGTGTTATACCCAGTAACGCACGGTGTGTTATTATACAATATACACAGTGTTAGACCCAGTAACGCACGGTGTGTTATTATATAATATACAGTGTTATACCCAGTAACGCACAGTGTGTTATTATATAATATACAGTGTTATACCCAGTAACGCACGGTGTGTTATTATATAATATACAGTGTTATATCCAGTAACGCACGGTGTGTTATTATATAATATATACAGTGTTATACCCAGTAACGCACGGTGTGTTATTATATAATATACACAGTGTTATACCCAGTAACGCACGGTGTGTTATTATATAATATATACAGTGTTATACCCAGTAACGCACGGTGTGTTATTATATAATATACAAAGTGTCATACCCAGTAACACAGGGTGTGTTATTATATAATATACAGTGTTATACCCAGTAACGCACAGTGTGTTATTATATAATATATACAGTGTTATACCCAGTAACACAGGGTGTGTTATTATATAATATATACAGTGTTATACCCAGTAACGCAGGGTGTGTTATTATATAATATATACAGTGTTATACCCAGTAACGCAGAGTGTGTTATTATATAATATATACAGTGTTATACCCAGTAACGCACGGTGTGTTATTATATAATATACACAGTGTTATACCCAGTAACGCACGGTGTGTTATTATATAATATACAGTGTTATATCCAGTAACGCACGGTGTGTTATTATATAATATACACAGTGTTATACCCAGTAACGCACGGTGTGTTATTATATAATATATACAGTGTTATACCCAGTAACGCACGGTGTGTTATTATATAATATACACAGTGTTATACCCAGTAACGCACGGTGTGTTATTATATAATATACAGTGTTATACGCAGTAACGCACGGTGTGTTATTATATAATATACAGTGTTATACCCAGTAACGCACGGTGTGTTATTATATAATATATACAGTGTTATACCCAGTAACACAGGGTGTGTTATTATATAATATATACAGTGTTATACCCAGTAACGCAGAGTGTGTTATTATATAATATATACAGTGTTATACCCAGTAACGCACGGTGTGTTATTATACAATATACACAGTGTTATACCCAGTAACGCACGGTGTGTTATTATATAATATATACAGTGTTATACCCAGTAACGCATGGTGTGTTATTATATAATATATACAGTGTTATACCCAGTAACGCAGAGTGTGTTATTATATAATATATACACTGTTATACCCAGTAACGCACGGTGTGTTATTATATAATATACACAGTGTTATACCCAGTAACGCACGGTGTGTTATTATACAATATACAGTGTTATACCCAGTAACGCACGGTGTGTTATTATATAATATATACAGTGTTATACCCAGTAATGCACGGTGTGTTATTATACAATATACAGTGTTATACCCAGTAACGCACGGTGTGTTATTATATAATATACACAGTGTTATACCCAGTAACGCAGAGTGTGTTATTATATAATATATACACTGTTATACCCAGTAACGCACGGTGTGTTATTATACAATATACAGTGTTATACCCAGTAACGCACGGTGTGTTATTATATAATATACACAGTGTTATACCCAGTAACGCACGGTGTGTTATTATACAATATACAGTGTTATACACAGTAACGCACGGTGTGTTATTATATAATATATACAGTGTTATACCCAGTAACGCACGGTGTGTTATTATATAATATATACAGTGTTATACCCAGTAACGCACGGTGTGTTATTATATAATATACACAGTGTTATACCCAGTAACGCAGAGTGTGTTATTATATAATATATACACTGTTATACCCAGTAACGCACGGAGTGTTATTATACAATATACAGTGTTATATCCAGTAACACACGGTGTGTTATTATACAATATACAGTGTTATACCCAGTAACGCACGGTGTGTTATTATATAATATACAGTGTTATACCCAGTAACGCAGAGTGTGTTATTATATAATATATACAGTGTTATACCCAGTAACGCACGGTGTGTTATTATATAATATACACAGTGTTATATCCAGTAACGCACGGTGTGTTATTATATAATATACACACTGTTATACCCAGTAACGCACGGTGTGTTATTATATAATATACACACTGTTATACCCAGTAACGCACGGTGTGTTATTATATAATATACAGTGTTATACCCAGTAACGCAGAGTGTGTTATTATATAATATATACAGTGTTATACCCAGTAACGCACGGTGTGTTATTATATAATATACAGTGTTATACCCAGTAACGCACGGTGTGTTATTATATAATATACAGTGTTATACCCAGTAACGCAGAGTGTGTTATTATATAATATATACAGTGTTATACCCAGTAACGCACGGTGTGTTATTATATAATATACACAGTGTTATATCCAGTAACGCACGGTGTGTTATTATATAATATACACACTGTTATACCCAGTAACGCACGGTGTGTTATTATATAATATACACACTGTTATACCCAGTAACGCACGGTGTGTTATTATATAATATACAGTGTTATACCCAGTAACGCAGAGTGTGTTATTATATAATATATACAGTGTTATACCCAGTAACGCACGGTGTGTTATTATATAATATACACAGTGTTTCTATCCAGTAACGCACGGTGTGTTATTATATAATATACACACTGTTATACCCAGTAACGCACGGTGTGTTATTATATAATATACACACTGTTATACCCAGTAACGCACGGTGTGTTATTATATAATATACAGTGTTATACCCAGTAACGCAGAGTGTGTTATTATATAATATACACAGTGTTATACCCAGTAACACACGGTGTGTTATTATATAATATATACACTGTTATACCCAGTAACGCACGGTGTGTTATTATATAATATACAGTGTTATACCCAGTAACGCAGAGTGTGTTATTATATAATATATACAGTGTTATACCCAGTAACGCACGGTGTGTTATTATCTAATATACACAGTGTTATATCCAGTAACGCACGGTGTGTTATTATATAATATACACACTGTTATACCCAGTAACGCACGGTGTGTTATTATATAATATACACACTGTTATACCCAGTAACGCACGGTGTGTTATTATATAATATATACACTGTTATACCCAGTAACGCAGAGTGTGTTATTATATAATATACACAGTGTTATACCCAGTAACACACGGTGTGTTATTATATAATATATACACTGTTATACCCAGTAACGCACGGTGTGTTATTATACAATATACAGTGTTATACCCAGTAACGCACGGTGTGTTATTATACAATATACAGTGTTATACCCAGTAACACAGGGTGTGTTATTATATAATATATACACTGTTATACCCAGTAACACAGGGTGTGTTATTATATAATATATACACTGTTATACCCAGTAACGCACGGTGTGTTATTATATAATATACAGTGTTATACCCAGTAACGCAGAGTGTGTTATTATATAATATATACAGTGTTATACCCAGTAACGCACGGTGTGTTATTATATAATATACAAAGTGTCATACCCAGTAACACAGGGTGTGTTATTATATAATATACAGTGTTATACCCAGTAACGCAGAGTGTGTTATTATATAATATACAGTGTTATACCCAGTAACACAGGGTGTGTTATTATATAATATACACAGTGTTATACCCAGTAACACAGGGTGTGTTATTATATAATATACACAGTGTTATATCCAGTAACACACGGTGTGTTATTATATAATATACACAGTGTTATACCCAGTAACACAGGGTGTGTTATTATATAATATATACAGTGTTATACCCAGTAACACAGGGTGTGTTATTATATAATATACAGTGTTGTATCCAGTAACGCAGAGTGTGTTATTATATAATATACAGTGTTATACCCAGTAACACAGGGTGTGTTATTATATAATATACAGTGTTATATACAGTAACGCACGGTGTGTTATTATATAATATACAGTGTTATACCCAGTAACGCACGGTGTGTTATTATATAATATATACAGTGTTATATCCAGTAACGCACGGTGTGTTATTATATAATATACAAAGTGTCATACCCAGTAACACAGGGTGTGTTATTATATAATATACAGTGTTATACCCAGTAACGCACAGTGTGTTATTATATAATATACAGTGTTATACCCAGTAACGCACGGTGTGTTATTATATAATATACAGTGTTATATCCAGTAACGCACGGTGTGTTATTATATAATATATACAGTGTTATACCCAGTAACGCACGGTGTGTTATTATATAATATACACAGTGTTATACCCAGTAACGCACGGTGTGTTATTATATAATATATACAGTGTTATACCCAGTAACGCACGGTGTGTTATTATATAATATACAAAGTGTCATACCCAGTAACACAGGGTGTGTTATTATATAATATACAGTGTTATACCCAGTAACGCACAGTGTGTTATTATATAATATATACAGTGTTATACCCAGTAACACAGGGTGTGTTATTATATAATATATACAGTGTTATACCCAGTAACGCAGAGTGTGTTATTATATAATATATACAGTGTTATACCCAGTAACGCACGGTGTGTTATTATATAATATACAGTGTTATACCCAGTAACGCACAGTGTGTTATTATATAATATATACAGTGTTATACCCAGTAACACAGGGTGTGTTATTATATAATATATACAGTGTTATACCCAGTAACGCAGGGTGTGTTATTATATAATATATACAGTGTTATACCCAGTAACGCAGAGTATGTTATTATATAATATATACAGCGTTATACCCAGTAACGCACGGTGTGTTATTATATAATATACACAGTGTTATACCCAGTAACGCACGGTGTGTTATTATATAATATACAGTGTTATACGCAGTAACGCACGGTGTGTTATTATATAATATACAGTGTTATATCCAGTAACGCACGGTGTGTTATATATAATATACACAGTGTTATACCCAGTAACGCACGGTGTGTTATTATATAATATATACAGTGTTATACCCAGTAACGCACGGTGTGTTATTATATAATATACACAGTGTTATACCCAGTAACGCACGGTGTGTTATTATATAATATACAGTGTTATACGCAGTAACGCACGGTGTGTTATTATATAATATACAGTGTTATACCCAGTAACGCACGGTGTGTTATTATATAATATATACAGTGTTATACCCAGTAACACAGGGTGTGTTATTATATAATATATACAGTGTTATACCCAGTAACGCAGAGTGTGTTATTATATAATATATACAGTGTTATACCCAGTAACGCACGGTGTGTTATTATACAATATACACAGTGTTATACCCAGTAACGCACGGTGTGTTATTATATAATATATACAGTGTTATACCCAGTAACGCATGGTGTGTTATTATATAATATATACAGTGTTATACCCAGTAACGCAGAGTGTGTTATTATATAATATATACACTGTTATACCCAGTAACGCACGGTGTGTTATTATATAATATACACAGTGTTATACCCAGTAACGCACGGTGTGTTATTATACAATATACAGTGTTATACCCAGTAACGCACGGTGTGTTATTATATAATATATACAGTGTTATACCCAGTAACGCACGTTGTGTTATTATACAATATACAGTGTTATACCCAGTAACGCACGGTGTGTTATTATATAATATACACAGTGTTATACCCAGTAACGCAGAGCGTGTTATTATATAATATATACACTGTTATACCCAGTAACGCACGGTGTGTTATTATACAATATACAGTGTTATACCCAGTAACGCACGGTGTGTTATTATATAATATACACAGTGTTATACCCAGTAACGCACGGTGTGTTATTATACAATATACAGTGTTATACACAGTAACGCACGGTGTGTTATTATATAATATATACAGTGTTATACCCAGTAACGCACGGTGTGTTATTATACAATATACAGTGTTATACACAGTAACGCACGGTGTGTTATTATATAATATATACAGTGTTATACCCAGTAACGCACGGTGTGTTATTATACAATATACAGTGTTATACCCAGTAACGCACGGTGTGTTATTATATAATATATACAGTGTTATACCCAGTAACGCACGGTGTGTTATTATATAATATACACAGTGTTATACCCAGTAACGCAGAGTGTGTTATTATATAATATATACACTGTTATACCCAGTAACGCACGGTGTGTTATTATACAATATACAGTGTTATATCCAGTAACACACGGTGTGTTATTATACAATATACACTGTTATACCCAGTAACGCACGGTGTGTTATTATATAATATACAGTGTTATACCCAGTAACACAGGGTGTGTTATTATATAATATACAGTGTTATACCCAGTAACGCAGAGTGTGTTATTATATAATATACAGTGTTATACCCAGTAACACAGGGTGTGTTATTATATAATATACACAGTGTTATACCCAGTAACACAGGGTGTGTTATTATATAATATACACAGTGTTATATCCAGTAACACACGGTGTGTTATTATATAATATACACAGTGTTATACCCAGTAACACAGGGTGTGTTATTATATAATATATACAGTGTTATACCCAGTAACACAGGGTGTGTTATTATATAATATACAGTGTTGTATCCAGTAACGCAGAGTGTGTTATTATATAATATACAGTGTTATACCCAGTAACACAGGGTGTGTTATTATATAATATACAGTTTTATATACAGTAACGCACGGTGTGTTATTATATAATATACAGTGTTATACCCAGTAACGCACGGTGTGTTATTATATAATATATACAGTGTTATATCCAGTAACGCACGGTGTGTTATTATATAATATACAAAGTGTCATACCCAGTAACACAGGGTGTGTTATTATATAATATACAGTGTTATACCCAGTAACGCACAGTGTGTTATTATATAATATACAGTGTTATACACAGTGACGCACGGTGTGTTATTATATAATATACAGTGTTATATCCAGTAACGCACGGTGTGTTATTATATAATATATACAGTGTTATACCCAGTAACACAGGGTGTGTTATTATATAATATATACAGTGTTATACCCAGTAACGCAGGGTGTGTTATTATATAATATATACAGTGTTATACCCAGTAACGCAGGGTGTGTTATTATATAATATATACAGTGTTATACCCAGTAACGCAGAGTGTGTTATTATATAATATATACAGTGTTATACCCAGTAACGCACGGTGTGTTATTATATAATATACACAGTGTTATACCCAGTAACGCACGGTGTGTTATTATATAATATACAGTGTTATATCCAGTAACGCACGGTGTGTTATTATATAATATACACAGTGTTATACCCAGTAACGCACGGTGTGTTATTATATAATATATACAGTGTTATACCCAGTAACGCACGGTGTGTTATTATATAATATACACAGTGTTATACCCAGTAACGCACGGTGTGTTATTATATAATATACAGTGTTATACGCAGTAACGCACGGTGTGTTATTATATAATATACAGTGTTATACCCAGTAACGCACGGTGTGTTATTATATAATATACACAGTGTTATACCCAGTAACGCACGGTGTGTTATTATATAATATATACAGTGTTATACCCAGTAACGCACGGTGTGTTATTATATAATATACACAGTGTTATACCCAGTAACGCACGGTGTGTTATTATATAATATACAGTGTTATACGCAGTAACGCACGGTGTGTTATTATATAATATACAGTGTTATACCCAGTAACGCACGGTGTGTTATTATATAATATATACAGTGTTATACCCAGTAACACATGGTGTGTTATTATATAATATATACAGTGTTATACCCAGTAACGCAGAGTGTGTTATTATATAATATATACAGTGTTATACCCAGTAACGCACGGTGTGTTATTATACAATATACACAGTGTTATACCCAGTAACGCACGGTGTGTTATTATATAATATATACAGTGTTATACCCAGTAACGCATGGTGTGTTATTATATAATATATACAGTGTTATACCCAGTAACGCAGAGTGTGTTATTATATAATATATACACTGTTATACCCAGTAACGCACGGTGTGTTATTATATAATATACACAGTGTTATACCCAGTAACGCACGGTGTGTTATTATACAATATACAGTGTTATACCCAGTAACGCACGGTGTGTTATTATATAATATATACAGTGTTATACCCAGTAACGCACGGTGTGTTATTATACAATATACAGTGTTATACCCAGTAACGCACGGTGTGTTATTATATAATATACACAGTGTTATACCCAGTAACGCAGAGTGTGTTATTATATAATATATACACTGTTATACCCAGTAACGCACGGTGTGTTATTATACAATATACAGTGTTATACCCAGTAACGCACTTTGTGTTATTATATAATATACACAGTGTTATACCCAGTAACGCACGGTGTGTTATTATACAATATACAGTGTTATACACAGTAACGCACGGTGTGTTATTATATAATATATACAGTGTTATACCCAGTAACGCACGGTGTGTTATTATACAATATACAGTGTTATACCCAGTAACGCACGGTGTGTTATTATATAATATATACAGTGTTATACCCAGTAACGCACGGTGTGTTATTATATAATATACACAGTGTTATACCCAGTAACGCAGAGTGTGTTATTATATAATATATACACTGTTATACCCAGTAACGCACGGAGTGTTATTATACAATATACAGTGTTATATCCAGTAACACACGGTGTGTTATTATACAATATACAGTGTTATACCCAGTAACGCACGGTGTGTTATTATATAATATACAGTGTTATACCCAGTAACGCAGAGTGTGTTATTATATAATATATACAGTGTTATACCTAGTAACGCACGGTGTGTTATTATATAATATACACAGTGTTATATCCAGTAACGCACGGTGTGTTATTATATAATATACACACTGTTATACCCAGTAACGCACGGTGTGTTATTATATAATATACACACTGTTATACCCAGTAACGCACGGTGTGTTATTATATAATATACAGTGTTATACCCAGTAACGCAGAGTGTGTTATTATATAATATATACAGTGTTATACCCAGTAACGCACGGTGTGTTATTATATAATATATACAGTGTTATACCCAGTAACACAGGGTGTGTTATTATATAATATACACAGTGTTATACCCAGTAACGCACGGTGTGTTATTATATAATATATACAGTGTTATACCCAGTAACGCATGGTGTGTTATTATATAATATATACAGTGTTATACCCAGTAACGCAGAGTGTGTTATTATATAATATATACACTGTTATACCCAGTAACGCACGGTGTGTTATTATATAATATACACAGTGTTATACCCAGTAACGCACGGTGTGTTATTATACAATATACAGTGTTATACCCAGTAACGCACGGTGTGTTATTATATAATATATACAGTGTTATACCCAGTAACGCACGGTGTGTTATTATACAATATACAGTGTTATACCCAGTAACGCACGGTGTGTTATTATATAATATACACAGTGTTATACCCAGTAACGCAGAGTGTGTTATTATATAATATATACACTGTTATACCCAGTAACGCACGGTGTGTTATTATACAATATACAGTGTTATACCCAGTAACGCACGGTGTGTTATTATATAATATACACAGTGTTATACCCAGTAACGCACGGTGTGTTATTATACAATATACAGTGTTATACACAGTAACGCACGGTGTGTTATTATATAATATATACAGTGTTATACCCAGTAACGCACGGTGTGTTATTATACAATATACAGTGTTATACCCAGTAACGCACGGTGTGTTATTATATAACATATACAGTGTTATACCCAGTAACGCACGGTGTGTTATTATATAATATACACAGTGTTATACCCAGTAACGCAGAGTGTGTTATTATATAATATATACACTGTTATACCCAGTAACGCACGGTGTGTTATTATACAATATACAGTGTTATATCCAGTAACACACGGTGTGTTATTATACAATATACAGTGTTATACCCAGTAACGCACGGTGTGTTATTATATAATATACAGTGTTATACCCAGTAACGCAGAGTGTGTTATTATATAATATATACAGTGTTATACCCAGTAACGCATGGTGTGTTATTATATAATATACACAGTGTTATATCCAGTAACGCACGGTGTGTTATTATATAATATACACACTGTTATACCCAGTAACGCACGGTGTGTTATTATATAATATACACACTGTTATACCCAGTAACGCACGGTGTGTTATTATATAATATACAGTGTTATACCCAGTAACGCAGAGTGTGTTATTATATAATATATACAGTGTTATACCCAGTAACGCACGGTGTGTTATTATATAATATACACAGTGTTTCTATCCAGTAACGCACGGTGTGTTATTATATAATATACACACTGTTATACCCAGTAACGCACGGTGTGTTATTATAAAATATACACACTGTTATACCCAGTAACGCACGGTGTGTTATTATATAATATACAGTGTTATACCCAGTAACGCAGAGTGTGTTATTATATAATATACACAGTGTTATACCCAGTAACACACGGTGTGTTATTATATAATATATACACTGTTATACCCAGTAACGCACGGTGTGTTATTATATAATATACAGTGTTATACCCAGTAACGCAGAGTGTGTTATTATATAATATATACAGTGTTATACCCAGTAACGCACGGTGTGTTATTATATAATATACACAGTGTTATATCCAGTAACGCACGGTGTGTTATTATATAATATACACACTGTTATACCCAGTAACGCACGGTGTGTTATTATATAATATACACACTGTTATACCCAGTAACGCACGGTGTGTTATTATATAATATACAGTGTTATACCCAGTAACGCAGAGTGTGTTATTATATAATATACACAGTGTTATACCCAGTAACACACGGTGTGTTACTATATAATATATACACTGTTATACCCAGTAACGCACGGTGTGTTATTATACAATATACAGTGTTATACCCAGTAACGCACGGTGTGTTATTATACAATATACAGTGTTATACCCAGTAACACAGGGTGTGTTATTATATAATATATACACTGTTATACCCAGTAACACAGGGTGTGTTATTATATAATATATACACTGTTATACCCAGTAACGCACGGTGTGTTATTATATAATATACAGTGTTATACCCAGTAACACAGGGTGTGTTATTATATAATATACAGTGTTATACCCAGTAACGCAGAGTGTGTTATTATATAATATACAGTGTTATACCCAGTAACACAGGGTGTGTTATTATATAATATACACAGTGTTATACCCAGTAACACAGGGTGTGTTATTATATAATATACACAGTGTTATATCCAGTAACACACGGTGTGTTATTATATAATATACACAGTGTTATACCCAGTAACACAGGGTGTGTTATTATATAATATATACAGTGTTATACCCAGTAACACAGGGTGTGTTATTATATAATATACAGTGTTGTATCCAGTAACGCAGAGTGTGTTATTATATAATATACAGTGTTATACCCAGTAACACAGGGTGTGTTATTATATAATATACAGTGTTATATACAGTAACGCACGGTGTGTTATTATATAATATACAGTGTTATACCCAGTAACGCACGGTGTGTTATTATATAATATATACAGTGTTATATCCAGTAACGCACGGTGTGTTATTATATAATATACAAAGTGTCATACCCAGTAACACAGGGTGTGTTATTATATAATATACAGTGTTATACCCAGTAACGCACAGTGTGTTATTATATAATATACAGTGTTATACCCAGTAACGCACGGTGTGTTATTATATAATATACAGTGTTATATCCAGTAACGCACGGTGTGTTATTATATAATATATACAGTGTTATACCCAGTAACGCACGGTGTGTTATTATATAATATACACAGTGTTATACCCAGTAACGCACGGTGTGTTATTATATAATATATACAGTGTTATACCCAGTAACGCACGGTGTGTTATTATATAATATACAAAGTGTCATACCCAGTAACACAGGGTGTGTTATTATATAATATACAGTGTTATACCCAGTAACGCACAGTGTGTTATTATATAATATATACAGTGTTATACCCAGTAACACAGGGTGTGTTATTATATAATATATACAGTGTTATACCCAGTAACGCAGAGTGTGTTATTATATAATATATACAGTGTTATACCCAGTAACGCACGGTGTGTTATTATATAATATACAGTGTTATACCCAGTAACGCACAGTGTGTTATTATATAATATATACAGTGTTATACCCAGTAACACAGGGTGTGTTATTATATAATATATACAGTGTTATACCCAGTAACGCAGGGTGTGTTAATATATAATATATACAGTGTTATACCCAGTAACGCAGAGTGTGTTATTATATAATATATACAGCGTTATACCCAGTAACGCACGGTGTGTTATTATATAATATACACAGTGTTATACCCAGTAACGCACGGTGTGTTATTATATAATATACAGTGTTATATCCAGTAACGCACGGTGTGTTATATATAATATACACAGTGTTGTACCCAGTAACGCACGGTGTGTTATTATATAATATATACAGTGTTATACCCAGTAACGCACGGTGTGTTATTATATAATATACACAGTGTTATACCCAGTAACGCACGGTGTGTTATTATATAATATACAGTGTTATACGCAGTAACGCACGGTGTGTTATTATATAATATACAGTGTTATACCCAGTAACGCACGGTGTGTTATTATATAATATATACAGTGTTATACCCAGTAACACAGGGTGTGTTATTATATAATATATACAGTGTTATACCCAGTAACGCAGAGTGTGTTATTATATAATATATACAGTGTTATACCCAGTAACGCACGGTGTGTTATTATACAATATACACAGTGTTATAACCAGTAACGCACGGTGTGTTATTATATAATATATACAGTGTTATACCCAGTAACGCATGGTGTGTTATTATATAATATATACAGTGTTATACCCAGTAACGCAGAGTGTGTTATTATATAATATATACACTGTTATACCCAGTAACGCACGGTGTGTTATTATATAATATACACAGTGTTATACCCAGTAACGCACGGTGTGTTATTATACAATATACAGTGTTATACCCAGTAACGCACGGTGTGTTATTATATAATATATACAGTGTTATACCCAGTAACGCACGTTGTGTTATTATACAATATACAGTGTTATACCCAGTAACGCACGGTGTGTTATTATATAATATACACAGTGTTATACCCAGTAACGCAGAGTGTGTTATTATATAATATATACACTGTTATACCCAGTAACGCACGGTGTGTTATTATACAATATACAGTGTTATACCCAGTAACGCACGGTGTGTTATTATATAATATACACAGTGTTATACCCAGTAACGCACGGTGTGTTATTATACAATATACAGTGTTATACACAGTAACGCACGGTGTGTTATTATATAATATATACAGTGTTATACCCAGTAACGCACGGTGTGTTATTATACAATATACAGTGTTATACCCAGTAACGCACGGTGTGTTATTATATAATATATACAGTGTTATACCCAGTAACGCACGGTGTGTTATTATATAATATACACAGTGTTATACCCAGTAACGCACGGTGTGTTATTATACAATATACAGTGTTATACACAGTAACGCACGGTGTGTTATTATATAATATATACAGTGTTATACCCAGTAACGCACGGTGTGTTATTATACAATATACAGTGTTATACCCAGTAACGCACGGTGTGTTATTATATAATATATACAGTGTTATACCCAGTAACGCACGGTGTGTTATTATATAATATACACAGTGTTATACCCAGTAACGCAGAGTGTGTTATTATATAATATATACACTGTTATACCCAGTAACGCACGGTGTGTTATTATACAATATACAGTGTTATATCCAGTAACACACGGTGTGTTATTATACAATATACACTGTTATACCCAGTAACGCACGGTGTGTTATTATATAATATACAGTGTTATACCCAGTAACACAGGGTGTGTTATTATATAATATACAGTGTTATACCCAGTAACGCAGAGTGTGTTATTATATAATATACAGTGTTATACCCAGTAACACAGGGTGTGTTATTATATAATATACACAGTGTTATACCCAGTAACACAGGGTGTGTTATTATATAATATACACAGTGTTATATCCAGTAACACACGGTGTGTTATTATATAATATACACAGTGTTATACCCAGTAACACAGGGTGTGTTATTATATAATATATACAGTGTTATACCCAGTAGCACAGGGTGTGTTATTATATAATATACAGTGTTGTATCCAGTAACGCAGAGTGTGTTATTATATAATATACAGTGTTATACCCAGTAACACAGGGTGTGTTATTATATAATATACAGTTTTATATACAGTAACGCACGGTGTGTTATTATATAATATACAGTGTTATACCCAGTAACGCACGGTGTGTTATTATATAATATATACAGTGTTATATCCAGTAACGCACGGTGTGTTATTATATAATATACAAAGTGTCATACCCAGTAACACAGGGTGTGTTATTATATAATATACAGTGTTATACCCAGTAACGCACAGTGTGTTATTATATAATATACAGTGTTATACCCAGTAACGCACGGTGTGTTATTATATAATATACAGTGTTATATCCAGTAACGCACGGTGTGTTATTATATAATATATACAGTGTTATACCCAGTAACGCAGGGTGTGTTATTATATAATATATACAGTGTTATACCCAGTAACGCAGGGTGTGTTATTATATAATATATACAGTGTTATACCCAGTAACGCAGGGTGTGTTATTATATAATATATACAGTGTTATACCCAGTAACGCAGAGTGTGTTATTATATAATATATACAGTGTTATACCCAGTAACGCACGGTGTGTTATTATATAATATACACAGTGTTATACCCAGTAACGCACGGTGTGTTATTATATAATATACAGTGTTATATCCAGTAACGCACGGTGTGTTATTATATAATATACACAGTGTTATACCCAGTAACGCACGGTGTGTTATTATATAATATATACAGTGTTATACCCAGTAACGCACGGTGTGTTATTATATAATATACACAGTGTTATACCCAGTAACGCACGGTGTGTTATTATATAATATACAGTGTTATACGCAGTAACGCACGGTGTGTTATTATATAATATACAGTGTTATACCCAGTAACGCACGGTGTGTTATTATATAATATATACAGTGTTATACCCAGTAACACAGGGTGTGTTATTATATAATATATACAGTGTTATACCCAGTAACGCAGAGTGTGTTATTATATAATATATACAGTGTTATACCCAGTAACGCACGGTGTGTTATTATACAATATACACAGTGTTATACCCAGTAACGCACGGTGTGTTATTATATAATATATACAGTGTTATACCCAGTAACGCATGGTGTGTTATTATATAATATATACAGTGTTATACCCAGTAACGCAGAGTGTGTTATTATATAATATATACACTGTTATACCCAGTAACGCACGGTGTGTTATTATATAATATACACAGTGTTATACCCAGTAACGCACGGTGTGTTATTATACAATATACAGTGTTATACCCAGTAACGCACGGTGTGTTATTATATAATATATACAGTGTTATACCCAGTAACGCACGGTGTGTTATTATACAATATACAGTGTTATACCCAGTAACGCACGGTGTGTTATTATATAATATACACAGTGTTATACCCAGTAACGCAGAGTGTGTTATTATATAATATATACACTGTTATACCCAGTAACGCACGGTGTGTTATTATACAATATACAGTGTTATACCCAGTAACGCACGGTGTGTTATTATATAATATACACAGTGTTATACCCAGTAACGCACGGTGTGTTATTATACAATATACAGTGTTATACACAGTAACGCACGGTGTGTTATTATATAATATATACAGTGTTATACCCAGTAACGCACGGTGTGTTATTATACAATATACAGTGTTATACCCAGTAACGCACGGTGTGTTATTATATAATATATACAGTGTTATACCCAGTAACGCACGGTGTGTTATTATATAATATACACAGTGTTATACCCAGTAACGCACGGTGTGTTATTATATAATATACAGTGTTATACCCAGTAACGCACGGTGTGTTATTATACAATATACACTGTTATACCCAGTAACGCACGGTGTGTTATTATATAATATACAGTGTTATACCCAGTAACGCACGGTGTGTTATTATATAATATACAGTGTTATACCCAGTAACGCACGGTGTGTTATTATATAATATATACAGTGTTATACCCAGTAACGCACGGTGTGTTATTATACAATATACAGTGTTATACGCAGTAACGCACGGTGTGTTATTATACAATATACACAGTGTTAGACCCAGTAACGCACGGTGTGTTATTATATAATATACAGTGTTATATCCAGTAACGCACGGTGTGTTATTATACAATATACAGTGTTATACCCAGTAACGCACGGTGTGTTATTATACAATATACAGTGTTATACCCAGTGACGCACGGTGTGTTATTATATAATATATACAGTGTTATACCCAGTAACACAGGGTGTGTTATTATATAATATATACAGTGTTATACCCAGTAACACAGGGTGTGTTATTATATAATATACAGTGTTATACCCAGTAACGCATGGTGTGTTATTATATAATATACAGTGTTATACCCAGTGACGCACGGTGTGTTATTATATAATATATACAGTGTTATACCCAGTAACACAGGGTGTGTTATTATATAATATATACAGTGTTATACCCAGTAACACAGGGTGTGTTATTATATAATATACAGTGTTATATCCAGTAAAGCACGGTGTGTTATTATACAATATACAGTGTTATACCCAGTAACGCACGGTGTGTTATTATACACTATACAGTGTTATACCCAGTGACGCATGGTGTGTTATTATATAATATATACAGTGTTATACCCAGTAACACAGGGTGTGTTATTATATAATATATACAGTGTTATACCCAGTAACACAGGGTGTGTTATTATATAATATACAGTGTTATATCCAGTAACGCACGGTGTGTTATTATACAATATACAGTGTTATACGCAGTAACGCATGGTGTGTTATTATACAATATACAGTGTTATATCCAGTAACGCACGGTGTGTTATTATACAATATACAGTGTTATACCCAGTAACACAGGGTGTGTTATTATATAATATATACAGTGTTATACCCAGTAACGCACGGTGTGTTATTATACAATATACAGTGTTATACGCAGTAACGCACCGTGTGTTATTATACAATATACAGTGTTATACGCAGTAACGCATGGTGTGTTATTATACAATATACAGTGTTATAGCCAGTAACGCACGGTGTGTTATTATACAATATACAGTGTTATACGCAGTAACGCACGGTGTGTTATTATATAATATACAGTGTTATATCCAGTAACGCACGGTGTGTTATTATACAATATACAGTGTTATACCCAGTAACGCACGGTGTGTTATTATATAATATACAGTGTTATACCCAGTAACGCACGGTGTGTTATTATATAATATACAGTGTTATACCCAGTAACGCACGGTGTGTTATTATACAATATACAGTGTTATACCCAGTAACGCACGGTGTGTTATTATATAATATATACAGTGTTATACCCAGTAACACAGGGTGTGTTATTATATAATATATACAGTGTTATACCCAGTAACACAGGGTGTGTTATTATATAATATACAGTGTTATACCCAGTAACGCACGGTGTGTTATTATATAATATACAGTGTTATACGCAGTAACGCACGGTGTGTTATTATACAATATACAGTGTTATACCCAGTAACGCACGGTGTGTTATTATATAATATACAGTGTTATATCCAGTAACGCACAGTGTGTTATTATACAATATACAGTGTTATACCCCGTAACGCACGGTGTGTTATTATATAATATATACAGTGTTATACCCAGTAACACAGGGTGTGTTATTATATAATATATACAGTGTTATACCCAGTAACACAGGGTGTGTTATTATATAATATACAGTGTTATACCCAGTGACGCACGGTGTGTTATTATATAATATATACAGTGTTATACCCAGTAACACAGGGTGTGTTATTATATAATATATACAGTGTTATACCCAGTAACACAGGGTGTGTTATTATATAATATACAGTGTTATACCCAGTAACGCACGGTGTGTTATTATATAATATACACAGTGTTATACCCAGTAACGCACGGTGTGTTATTATATAATATACAAAGTGTCATACCCAGGAACACAGGGTGTGTTATTATATAATATATACAGTGTTATACCCAGTAACGCAGAGTGTGTTATTATATAATATATACAGTGTTATACCCAGTAACGCACGGTGTGTTATTATATAATATACACAGTGTTATACCCAGTAACGCAGAGTGTGTTATTATATAATATATATACTGTTATACCCAGTAACGCACGGTGTGTTATTATATCATATATACAGTGTTATACCCAGTAACGCACGGTGTGTTATTATATAATATACACAGTGTTATACCCAGTAACGCACGGTGTGTTATTATATAATATACAGTGTTATACCCAGTAACGCACGGTGTGTTATTATACAATATACAGTGTTATACCCAGTAACGCACGGTGTGTTATTATATAATATACAGTGTTATATCCAGTAACGCACGGTGTGTTATTATATAATATACAGTGTTATACCCAGTAACGCACGGTGTGTTATTATACAATATACACAGTGTTATACCCAGTAACGCACGGTGTGTTATTATATAATATACAGTGTTATATCCAGTAATGCACGGTGTGTTATTATATAATATACAGTGTTATATCCAGTAATGCACGGTGTGTTATTATATAATATACAGTGTTATATCCAGTAACGCACGGTGTGTTATTATATAATATACAGTGTTATATCCAGTAACGCACGGTGTGTTATTATACAATATACAGTGTTATATCCAGTAACGCACGGTGTGTTATTATATAATATACAGTGTTATATCCAGTAACGCACGGTGTGTTATTATACAATATACATTGTTATATCCAGTAACGCACGGTGTGTTATTATATAATATACACAGTGTTATACCCTGTAACGCACGGTGTGTAATTATATAATATACAGTGTTATACCCAGTAACGCACGGTGTGTTATTATATAATATACAGTGTTATATCCAGTAACGCACGGTGTGTTATTATATAATATATACAGTGTTATACCCAGTAACGCACGGTGTGTTATTATATAATATACAGTGTTATACGCAGTAACGCACGGTGTGTTATTATATAATATACACAGTGTTATACCCAGTAACGCACGGTGTGTTATTATATAATATAGTGTTATACCCAGTAACGCAGAGTGTGTTATTATATAATATATACAGTGTTATACCCAGTAACGCACGGTGTGTTATTATATAATATATACAGTGTTATATCCAGTAACGCACGGTGTGTTATTCTACAATATTAAGTGTTATATCCAGTAACGCACGGTGTGTTATTATATAATATATACAGTGTTATATCCAGTAACGCAGAGTGTGTTATTATATAATATACAGTGTTATACACAGTAACGCAGAGTGTGTTATTATATAATATATACAGTGTTATACCCAGTAACGCACGGTGTGTTATTATATAATATACAGTGTTATACCCAGTAACGCAGAGCGTGTTATTATATAATATATACAGTGTTATATCCAGTAACGCACGGTGTGTTATTATATAATATACAGTGTTATACCCAGTAACGCACGGTGTGTTATTATACAATATACACAATGTTATATCCAGTAACGCACGGTGTGTTATTATATAATATACAGTGTTATATCCAGTAACGCACGGTGTGTTATTATACAATATACAGTGTTATATCCAGTAACACACGGTGTGTTATTATACAATATACAGTGTTATATCCAGTAACGCACGGTGTGTTATTATATAATATATACAGTGTTATATCCAGTAACGCACGGTGTGTTATTATATAATATACAGTGTTATACCCAGTAACGCACGGTGTGTTATTATACAATATACAGTGTTATATCCAGTAACGCACGGTGTGTTATTATACAATATACAGTGTTATATCCAGTAACGCACGGTGTGTTATTATACAATATACAGTGTTATATCCAGTAACGCACGGTGTGTTATTATATAATATACAGTGTTATACCCAGTAACGCACGGTGTGTTATTATATAATATACAGTGTTATACCCAGTAACGCACGGAGTGTTATTATACAATATACAGTGTTATACCCAGTAACGCACGGTGTGTTATTATATAATATACAGTGTTATACGCAGTAACGCACGGTGTGTTATTATATAATATACACAGTGTTATACCCAGTAACGCACAGTGTGTTATTATATAATATACACAGTGTTATATCCAGTAACGCACGGTGTGTTATTATATAAAATACACAGTGTTATATCCAGTAACGCACGGTGTGTTATTATATAATATACAGTGTTATATCCAGTAACGCACGGTGTGTTATTATATAATATACACAGTGTTATATCCAGTAACGCACGGTGTGTTATTATATAATATACACAGTGTTATACCCAGTAACGCACGGTGTGTTATTATATAATATACACAGTGTTATACCCAGTAACGCACGGTGTGTTATTATATAATATATATACTGTTATACCCAGTAACGCACGGTGTGTTATTATATCATATATACAGTGTTATACCCAGTAACGCACGGTGTGTTATTATATAATATACACAGTGTTATACCCAGTAACGCACGGTGTGTTATTATATAATATACAGTGTTATACGCAGTAACGCACGGTGTGTTATTATATAATATACAGTGTTATATCCAGTAACGCACGGTGTGTTATTATACAATATACAGTATTATATCCAGTAACGCACGGTGTGTTATTATATAATATACAGTGTTATATCCAGTAACGCACGGTGTGTTATTATATAATATATAGTGTTATACCCAGTAACGCACGGTGTGTTATTATATAATATACACAGTGTTATACCCAGTAACGCACGGTGTGTTATTATATAATATACAGTGTTATATCCAGTAACGCACGGTGTGTTATTATATAATATATACAGTGTTATACCCAGTAACGCACGGTGTGTTATTATATAATATACACAGTGTTATACCCAGTAACGCACGGTGTGTTATTATATAATATATACAGTGTTATACCCAGTAATGCACGGTGTGTTATTATATAATATACAAAGTGTCATACCCAGTAACACAGGGTGTGTTATTATATAATATACAGTGTTATACCCAGTAACGCACAGTGTGTTATTATATAATATATACAGTGTTATACCCAGTAACACAGGGTGTGTTATTATATAATATATACAGTGTTATACCCAGTAACGCAGGGTGTGTTATTATATAATATATACAGTGTTATACCCAGTAACGCAGAGTGTGTTATTATATAATATATACAGTGTTATACCCAGTAACGCACGATGTGTTATTATATAATATACACAGTGTTATACCCAGTAACGCACGGTGTGTTATTATATAATATACAGTGTTATATCCAGTAACGCACGGTGTGTTATTATATAATATACACAGTGTTATACCCAGTAACGCACGGTGTGTTATTATATAATATATACAGTGTTATACCCAGTAACGCACGGTGTGTTATTATATAATATACACAGTGTTATACCCAGTAACGCACGGTGTGTTATTATATAATATACAGTGTTATACGCAGTAACGCACGGTGTGTTATTATATAATATACAGTGTTATACCCAGTAACGCACGGTGTGTTATTATATAATATATACAGTGTTATACCCAGTAACACAGGGTGTGTTATTATATAATATATACAGTGTTATACCCAGTAACGCAGAGTGTGTTATTATATAATATATACAGTGTTATACCCAGTAACGCACGGTGTGTTATTATACAATATACACAGTGTTATACCCAGTAACGCACGGTGTGTTATTATATAATATATACAGTGTTATACCCAGTAACGCATGGTGTGTTATTATATAATATATACAGTGTTATACCCAGTAACGCAGAGTGTGTTATTATATAATATATACACTGTTATACCCAGTAACGCACGGTGTGTTATTATATAATATACACAGTGTTATACCCAGTAACGCACGGTGTGTTATTATATAATATATACAGTGTTATACCCAGTAACGCACGGTGTGTTATTATATAATATATACAGTGTTATACCCAGTAACGCACGGTGTGTTATTATACAATATACAGTGTTATACCCAGTAACGCATGGTGTGTTATTATATAATATACACAGTGTTATACCCAGTAACGCAGAGTGTGTTATTATATAATATATACACTGTTATACCCAGTAACGCACGGTGTGTTATTATACAATATACAGTGTTATACCCAGTAACGCACGGTGTGTTATTATATAATATACACAGTGTTATACCCAGTAACGCACGGTGTGTTATTATACAATATACAGTGTTATACACAGTAACGCACGGTGTGTTATTATATAATATATACAGTGTTATACCCAGTAACGCACGGTGTGTTATTATACAATATACAGTGTTATACCCAGTAACGCACGGTGTGTTATTATATAATATATACAGTGTTATACCCAGTAACGCACGGTGTGTTATTATATAATATACACAGTGTCATACCCAGTAACGCAGAGTGTGTTATTATATAATATATACACTGTTATACCCAGTAACGCACGGTGTGTTATTATACAATATACAGTGTTATATCCAGTAACACACGGTGTGTTATTATACAATATACAGTGTTATACCCAGTAACGCACGGTGTGTTATTATATAATATACACAGTGTTATACCCAGTAACGCACGGTGTGTTATTATACAATATACAGTGTTATACCCAGTAACGCACGGTGTGTTATTATATAATATATACAGTGTTATACCCAGTAACGCACGGTGTGTTATTATACAATATACAGTGTTAGACGCAGTAATGCACGGTGTGTTATTATACAATATACAGTGTTATACACAGTAACGCACGGTGTGTTATTATATAATATACAGTGTTATATCCAGTAACGCACGGTGTGTTATTATACAATATACAGTGTTATACCCAGTAACGCACGGTGTGTTATTATACAATATACAGTGTTATACCCAGTGACGCACGGTGTGTTATTATATAATATATACAGTGTTATACCCAGTAACACAGGGTGTGTTATTATATAATATATACAGTGTTATACCCAGTAACACAGGGTGTGTTATTATATAATATACAGTGTTATACCCAGTAACGCATGGTGTTTTATTATATAATATACAGTGTTATACCCAGTGACGCACGGTGTGTTATTATATAATATATACAGTGTTATACCCAGTAACACAGGGTGTGTTATTATATAATATATACAGTGTTATACCCAGTAACACAGGGTGTGTTATTATATAATATACAGTGTTATATCCAGTAAAGCACGATGTGTTATTATACAATATACAGTGTTATACCCAGTAACGCACGGTGTGTTATTATACACTATACAGTGTTATACCCAGTGACGCATGGTGTGTTATTATATAATATATACAGTGTTATACCCAGTAACACAGGGTGTGTTATTATATAATATATACAGTGTTATACCCAGTAACACAGGGTGTGTTATTATATAATATACAGTGTTATATCCAGTAACGCACGGTGTGTTATTATACAATATACAGTGTTATACGCAGTAACGCACGGTGTGTTATTATACAATATACAGTGTTATATCCAGTAACGCACGGTGTGTTATTATACAATATACAGTGTTATACCCAGTAACACAGGGTGTGTTATTATATAATATATACAGTGTTATACCCAGTAACGCACGGTGTGTTATTATACAATATACAGTGTTATACCCAGTAACGCACGGTGTGTTATTATACAATATACACAGTGTTACACCCAGTAACGCACGGTGTGTTATTATACAATATACAGTGTTATACGCAGTAACGCACGGTGTGTTATTATACAATATACAGTGTTATAGCCAGTAACGCACGGTGTGTTATTATACAATATACAGTGTTATACGCAGTAACGCACGGTGTGTTATTATATAATATACAGTGTTATATCCAGTAACGCACGGTGTGTTATTATACAATATACAGTGTTATACCCAGTAACGCAGGGTGTGTTATTATATAATATATACAGTGTTATACCCAGTAACACAGGGTGTGTTATTATATAATATATACAGTGTTATACCCAGTAACACAGGGTGTGTTATTATATAATATACAGTGTTATACCCAGTGACGCACGGTGTGTTATTATATAATATATACAGTGTTATACCCAGTAACACAGGGTGTGTTATTATATAATATATACAGTGTTATACCCAGTAACACAGGGTGTGTTATTATATAATATACAGTGTTATACCCAGTAACGCACGGTGTGTTATTATATAATATACAGTGTTATACCCAGTAACGCACGGTGTGTTATTATACAATATACAGTGTTATACCCAGTAACGCACGGTGTGTTATTATATAATATATACAGTGTTATACCCAGTAACACAGGGTGTGTTATTATATAATATACAGTGTTATACCCAGTAACGCACGGTGTGTTATTATATAATATACAGTGTTATACGCAGTAACGCACGGTGTGTTATTATACAATATACAGTGTTATATCCAGTAACGCACGGTGTGTTATTATACAATATACAGTGTAATACCCAGTAACGCACGGTGTGTTATTATATAATATACAGTGTTATATCCAGTAACGCACGGTGTGTTATTATACAATATACAGTGTTATACCCAGTAACGCACGGTGTGTTATTATATAATATATACAGTGTTATACCCAGTAACACAGGGTGTGTTATTATATAATATATACAGTGTTATACGCAGTAACACAGGGTGTGTTATTATATAATATACAGTGTTATACCCAGTGACGCACGGTGTGTTATTATATAATATATACAGTGTTATACCCAGTAACACAGGGTGTGTTATTATATAATATATACAGTGTTATACCCAGTAACACAGGGTGTGTTATTATATAATATACAGTGTTATACCCAGTAACGCACGGTGTGTTATTATATAATATACACAGTGTTATACCCAGTAACGCACGGTGTGTTATTATATAATATACAAAGTGTCATACCCAGGAACACAGGGTGTGTTATTATATAATATATACAGTGTTATACCCAGTAACGCAGAGTGTGTTATTATATAATATATACAGTGTTATACCCAGTAACGCACTGTGTGTTATTATATAATATACACAGTGTTATACCCAGTAACGCAGAGTGTGTTATTATATAATATATATACTGTTATACCCAGTAACGCACGGTGTGTTATTATATCATATATACAGTGTTATACCCAGTAACGCACGGTGTGTTATTATATAATATACACAGTGTTATACCCAGTAACGCACGGTGTGTTATTATATAATATACAGTGTTATACCCAGTAACGCACGGTGTGTTATTATACAATATACAGTGTTATACCCAGTAACGCACGGTGTGTTATTATATAATATACAGTGTTATATCCAGTAACGCACGGTGTGTTATTATATAATATACAGTGTTATACCCAGTAACGCACGGTGTGTTATTATACAATATACACAGTGTTACACCCAGTAACGCACGGTGTGTTATTATATAATATACAGTGTTATATCCAGTAACGCACGGTGTGTTATTATATAATATACAGTGTTATATCCAGTAATGCACGGTGTGTTATTATATAATATACAGTGTTATATCCAGTAACGCACGGTGTGTTATTATATAATATACAGTGTTATACCCAGTAACGCACGGTGTGTTATTATACAATATACAGTGTTATATCCAGTAACGCACGGTGTGTTATTATATAATATACAGTGTTATATCCAGTAACGCACGGTGTGTTATTATACAAAAAACAGTGTTATATCCAGTAACGCACGGTGTGTTATTATATAATATACACAGTGTTATACCCTGTAACGTTCGGTGTGTAATTATATAATATACAGTGTTATACCCAGTAACGCACGGTGTGTTATTATACAATATACAGTGTTATATCCAGTAACGCACGGTGTGTTATTATATAATATACAGTGTTATATCCAGTAACGCACGGTGTGTTATTATACAAAAAACAGTGTTATATCCAGTAACGCACGGTGTGTTATTATATAATATACACAGTGTTATACCCTGTAACGCACGGTGTGTAATTATATAATATACAGTGTTATACCCAGTAACGCACGGTGTGTTATTATATAATATACAGTGTTATATCCAGTAACGCACGGTGTGTTATTATATAATATATACAGTGTTATACCCAGTAACGCACGGTGTGTTATTATATAATATACAGTGTTATACGCAGTAACGCACGGTGTGTTATTATATAATATACACAGTGTTATATCCAGTAACGCACGGTGTGTTATTATATAATATACACTGTTATACCCAGTAACGCACGGTGTGTTATTATATAATATAGTGTTATACCCAGTAACGCACGGTGTGTTATTATATAATATACACTGTTATACCCAGTAACGCACGGTGTGTTATTATATAATATAGTGTTATACCCAGTAACGCACAGTGTGTTATTATATAATATACAGTGTTATACCCAGTAACGCACGGTGTGTTATTATATAATATACAGTGTTATATCCAGTAACGCACGGTGTGTTATTATATAATATACAGTGTCATATCCAGTAACGCACGGTGTGTTATTATATAATATACAGTGTTATATCCAGTAACGCACGGTGTGTTATTATATAATATACACAGTGTTATATCCAGTAACGCACGGTGTGTTATTATATAATATACACTGTTATATCCAGTAACGCACGGTGTGTTATTATATAATATACACTGTTATACCCAGTAACGCACGGTGTGTTATTATATAATATACACAGTGTTATACCCAGTAACGCACGGTGTGTTATTATATAATATAGTGTTATACCCAGTAACGCAGAGTATGTTATTATATAATACACAGTGTTATATCCAGTAACGCACGGTGTGTTATTATATAATATATACAGTGTTATATCCAGTAACGCACGGTGTGTTATTCTACAATATTAAGTGTTATATCCAGTAACGCACGGTGTGTTATTATATAATATATACAGTGTTATATCCAGTAACGCAGAGTGTGTTATTATATAATATACAGTGTTATACCCAGTAACGCAGAGTGTGTTATTATATAATATATACAGTGTTATACCCAGTAACGCACGGTGTGTTATTATATAATATACAGTGTTATACCCAGTAACGCAGAGTGTGTTATTATATAATATATACAGTGTTATATCCAGTAACGCACGGTGTGTTATTATATAATATACAGTGTTATACCCAGTAACGCACGGTGTGTTATTATACAATATACAGTGTTATATCCAGTAACACACGGTGTGTTATTATACAATATACAGTGTTATATCCAGTAACGTACGGTGTGTTATTATATAATATATACAGTGTTATATCCAGTAACGCACGGTGTGTTATTATATAATATACAGTGTTATACCCAGTAACGCACGGTGTGTTATTATACAATATACAGTGTTATATCCAGTAACGCACGGTGTGTTATTATACAATATACGGTGTTATATCCAGTAACGCACGGTGTGTTATTATACAATATACAGTGTTATATCCAGTAACGCACGGTGTGTTATTATATAATATACAGTGTTATACCCAGTAACGCACGGTGTGTTATTATATAATATACAGTGTTATACCCAGTAACGCACGGAGTGTTATTATACAATATACAGTGTTATACCCAGTAACGCACGGTGTGTTATTATATAATATACAGTGTTATACCCAGTAACGCACGGAGTGTTATTATACAATATACAGTGTTATACCCAGTAACGCACGGTGTGTTATTATATAATATACAGTGTTATACGCAGTAACGCACGGTGTGTTATTATATAATATACACAGTGTTATACCCAGTAACGCACGGTGTGTTATTATATAATATACACAGTGCTATATCCAGTAACGCACGGTGTGTTATTATATAAAATACACAGTGTTATATCCAGTAACGCACGGTGTGTTATTATATAATATACAGTGTTATATCCAGTAACGCACGGTGTGTTATTATATAATATACACAGTGTTATATCCAGTAACGCACGGTGTGTTATTATATAATATACACAGTGTTATACCCAGTAACGCACGGTGTGTTATTATATAATATACACAGTGTTATACCCAGTAACGCACGGTGTGTTATTATATAATATATATACTGTTATACCCAGTAACGCACGGTGTGTTATTATATCATATATACAGTGTTATACCCAGTAACGCACGGTGTGTTATTATATAATATACACAGTGTTATACCCAGTAACGCACGGTGTGTTATTATATAATATACAGTGTTATACGCAGTAACGCACGGTGTGTTATTATATAATATACAGTGTTATATCCAGTAACGCACGGTGTTGTATTATACAATATACAGTATTATATCCAGTAACGCACGGTGTGTTATTATATAATATACAGTGTTATATCCAGTAACGCACGGTGTGTTATTATATAATATACACAGTGTTATATCCAGTAACGCACGGTGTGTTATTATACAATATACAGTGTTATATCCAGTAACGCACGGTGTGTTATTATATAATATACAGTGTTATATCCAGTAACGCACGGTGTGTTATTATACAATATACAGTGTTATATCCAGTAACGCACGGTGTGTTATTATACAATATACACAGTGTTAGACCCAGTAACGCACGGTGTGTTATTATATAATATACAGTGTTATATCCAGTAACGCACGGTGTGTTATTATATAATATACAGTGTTATATCCAGTAACGCACGGTGTGTTATTATATAATATACAGTGTTATATCCAGTAACGCACGGTGTGTTATTATATAATATACAGTGTTATACCCAGTAACGCACGGTGTGTTATTATATAATATACACAGTGTTATATCCAGTTACGCACGGTGTGTTATTATATAATATACACAGTGTTATATCCAGTAACGCACGGTGTGTTATTATATAATATACAGTGTTATACCCAGTAACGCACGGTGTGTTATTATATAATATACACAGTGTTATATCCAGTAACGCACGGTGTGTTATTATATAATATACACAGTGTTATATCCAGTAACGCACGGTGTGTTATTATATAATATACAGTGTTATATCCAGTAACGCACGGTGTGTTATTATACAATATACAGTGTTATATCCAGTAACGCACGGTGTGTTATTATATAATATAAACAGTGTTATACCCAGTAACGCACGGTGTGTTATTATACAATATACAGTGTTATATCCAGTAACGCACGGTGTGTTATTATACAATATACAGTGTTATACCCAGTAACGCACGGTGTGTTATTATATAATATATACAGTGTTATATCCAGTAACGCACGGTGTGTTATTATATAATATATACAGTGTTATATCCAGTAACGCACGGTGTGTTATTATATAATATACAGTGTTATAACCAGTAACGCACGGTGTGTTATTATATAATATACACAGTGTTATATCCAGTAACGCACGGTGTGTTATTATATAATCTACACAGTGTTATATCCAGTAACGCACGGTGTGTTATTATATAATATACACAGTGTTATATCCAGTAACGCACGGTGTGTTATTATATAATATACACAGTGTTATATCCAGTAACGCACGGTGTGTTATTATATAATATACACAGTGTTATACCCAGTAACGCACGGTGTGTTATTATATAATATACAGTGTTATACCCAGTAACGCACGGTGTGTTATTATATATTATACAGTGTTATACCCAGTAACGCACGGTGTGTTATTATATAATATACACAGTGTTATACCCAGTAACGCACGGTGTGTTATTATACAATATACAGTGTTATATCCAGTAACGCACGGTGTGTTATTATATAATATACAGTGTTATACCCAGTAACGCACGGTGTGTTATTATATAATATACAGTGTTATATCCAGTAACGCACGGTGTGTTATTATATAAAATACAGTGTTATATCCAGTAACGCACGGTGTGTTATTATATAATATACAGTGTTATATCCAGTAACGCACGGTGTGTTATTATATAATATACAGTGTTATATCCAGTAACGCACGGTGTGTTATTATATAATATACAGTGTTATATCCAGTAACGCACGGTGTGTTATTATATAATATACAGTGTTATATCCAGTAACGCACGGTGTGTTATTATATAATATACAGTGTTATACCCAGTAACGCACGGTGTTATTATATAATATATACAGTGTTATACCCAGTAACGCACGGTGTGTTATTATATAATATACAGTGTTATACCCAGTAACGCACGGTGTGTTATTATATAATATACAGTGTTATACCCAGTAACGCACGGTGTGTTATTATATAATATACACAGTGTTATATCCAGTAACGCACGGTGTGTTATTATACAATATACAGTGTTATACCCAGTAACGCAAGGTGTGTTATTATATAATATACAGTGTTATACCCAGTAACGCACGGGGTGTTATTATATAATATACACAGTGTTATATCCAGTAACGCACGGTGTGTTATTATATAATATACACAGTGTTATACCCAGTAACGCACGGTGTGTTATTATATAATATACAGTGTTATACCCAGTAACGCACGATGTGTTATTATATAATATACAGTGTTATACCCAGTAACGCACGGTGTGTTATTATACAATATACAGTGTTATATCCAGTAACGCACGGTGTGTTATTATATAATATACACAGTGTTATATCCAGTAACGCACGGTGTGTTATTATACAATATACAGTGTTATACCCAGTAACGCACGGTGTGTTATTATATAATATACAGTGTTATACCCAGTAACGCACGGTGTGTTATTATATAATATACAGTGTTATATCCAGTAACGCACGGTGTGTTATTATATAATATACAGTGTTATACCCAGTAACGCACGGTGTGTTATTATATAATATACAGTGTTATAACCAGTAACGCACGGTGTGTTATTATATAATATACAGTGTTATACCCAGTAACGCACGGTGTGTTATTATATAATATACAGTGTTATATCCAGTAACGCACGGTGTGTTATTATATAATATACAGTGTTATATCCAGTAACGCACGGTGTGTTATTATATAATATATACAGTGTTATACCCAGTAACACACGGTGTATTATTATATAATATACAGTGTTATATCCAGTAACGCACGGTGTGTTATTATATAATATACACAGTGTTATATCCAGTAACGCACGATGTGTTATTATATAATATACAGTGTTATACCCAGTAACGCACGGTGTGTTATTATATAATATATACAGTGTTATACCCAGTAACGCACGGTGTATTATTATATAATATACAGTGTTATATCCAGTAACGCACGGTGTGTTATTATATAATATACACAGTGTTATATCCAGTAACGCACGATGTGTTATTATATAATATACAGTGTTATACCCAGTAACGCACGGTGTGTTATTATATAATATACACAGTGTTATATCCAGTAACGCACGGTGTGTTATTATATAATATACAGTGTTATATCCAGTAACGCACGGTGTGTTATTATATAATATACACAGTGTTATATCCAGTAACGCACGATGTGTTATTATATAATATACAGTGTTATACCCAGTAACGCACGGTGTGTTATTATATAATATATACAGTGTTATACCCAGTAACACACGGTGTATTATTATATAATATACAGTGTTATATCCAGTAACGCACGGTGTGTTATTATATAATATACACAGTGTTATATCCAGTAACGCACGATGTGTTATTATATAATATACAGTGTTATACCCAGTAACGCACGGTGTGTTATTATATAATATACACAGTGTTATACCCAGTCACGCACGGTGTGTTATTATATAATATACACAGTGTTATATCCAGTAACGCACGGTGTGTTATTATATAATATACAGTGTTATACCCAGTAACGCACGGTGTGTTATTATATAATATACACAGTGTTATATCCAGTAACGCACGGTGTGTTATTATATAATATACACAGTGTTATATCCAGTAACGCACGGTGTGTTATTATATAATATACAGTGTTATACCCAGTAACGCACGGTGTGTTATTATACAATATACAGTGTTATACCCAGTAACGCACGGTGTGTTATTATATAATATACACAGTGTTATATCCAGTAACGCACGGTGTGTTATTATACAATATAAACAGTGTTATATCCAGTAACGCATGGTGTGTTATTATATAATATACAGTGTTATACCCAGTAACGCACGGTGTGTTATTATATAATATACAGTGTTATATCCAGTAACGCACGGTGTGTTATTATATAATATACCGTGTTATATCCAGTAACGCACGGTGTGTTATTATATAATATACAGTGTTATATCCAGTAACGCACGGTGTGTTATTATATAATATACAGTGTTATATCCAGTAACGCACGGTGTGTTATTATACAATATAAACAGTGTTATATCCAGTAACGCACGGTGTGTTATTATATAATATACAGTGTTATACCCAGTAACGCACGGTGTGTTATTATATAATATACAGTGTTATATCCAGTAACGCACGGTGTGTTATTATATAATATACAGTGTTATATCCAGTAACGCACGGTGTGTTATTATATAATATACAGTGTTATATCCAGTAACGCACGGTGTGTTATTATATAATATACAGTGTTATATCCAGTAACGCACGGTGTGTTATTATATAATATACAGTGTTATACCCAGTAACGCACGGTGTGTTATTACATAATATACACAGTGTTATATCCAGTAACGCACGGTGTGTTATTATATAATATACAGTGTTATACCCAGTAACGCACGGTGTGTTATTATATAATATACACAGTGTTATATCCAGTAACGCACGGTGTGTTATTATATAATATACAGTGTTATATCCAGTAACGCACGGTGTGTTATTATATAATATACAGTGTTATATCCAGTAACGCACGGTGTGTTATTATACAATATAAACAGTGTTATATCCAGTAACGCACGGTGTGTTATTATATAATATACACAGTGTTATACCCAGTAACGCACGGTGTATTATTATATAATATACAGTGTTATACCCAGTAACGCACGGTGTGTTATTATATAATATACACAGTGTTATATCCAGTAACGCACGGTGTGTTATTATATAATATACAGTGTTATACCCAGTAACGCACGGTGTGTTATTATATAATATACACAGTGTTATATCCAGTAACGCACGGTGTGTTATTATATAATATACAGTGTTATACCCAGAAACGCACGGTGTGTTATTATATAATATACACAGTGTTATATCCAGTAACGCACGGTGTGTTATTATATAATATACACAGTGTTATATCCAGTAACGCACGGTGTGTTATTATATAATATACAGTGTTATACCCAGTAACGCACGGTGTGTTATTATATAATATATACAGTGTTATATCCAGTAACGCACGATGTGTTATTATATAATATACAGTGTTATACCCAGTAACGCACGATGTGTTATTATATAATATACAGTGTTATACCCAGTAACGCACGGTGTGTTATTATATAATATACAGTGTTATATCCAGTAACGCACGGTGTGTTATTATATAATATACAGTGTTATACCCAGTAACGCACGGTGTTATTATATAATATATACAGTGTTATACCCAGTAACGCACGGTGTGTTATTATATAATATACAGTGTTATACCCAGTAACGCACGGTGTGTTATTATATAATATACAGTGTTATACCCAGTAACGCACGGTGTGTTATTATATAATATACACAGTGTTATATCCAGTAACGCACGGTGTGTTATTATACATTATACAGTGTTATACCCAGTAACGCATGGTGTGTTATTATATAATATACAGTGTTATACCCAGTAACGCACGGGGTGTTATTATATAATATACACAGTGTTATATCCAGTAACGCACGGTGTGTTATTATATAATATACACAGTGTTATACCCAGTAACGCACGGTGTGTTATTATATAATATACAGTGTTATACCCAGTAACGCACGATGTGTTATTATATAATATACAGTGTTATACCCAGTAACGCACGGTGTGTTATTATACAATATACAGTGTTATATCCAGTAACGCACGGTGTGTTATTATATAATATACACAGTGTTATATCCAGTAACGCACGGTGTGTTATTATACAATATACAGTGTTATACCCAGTAACGCACGGTGTGTTATTATATAATATACAGTGTTATACCCAGTAACGCACGGTGTGTTATTATATAATATACAGTGTTATATCCAGTAACGCACGGTGTGTTATTATATAATATACAGTGTTATACCCAGTAACGCACGGTGTGTTATTATATAATATATACAGTGTTATATCCAGTAACACACGGTGTGTTATTATCTAATATATACAGTGTTATACCCAGTAACGCACGATGTGTTATTATATAATATACAGTGTTATACCCAGTAACGCACGGTGTGTTATTATATAATATACAGTGTTATACCCAGTAACGCACGGTGTGTTATTATATAATATACAGTGTTATATCCAGTAACGCACGGTGTGTTATTATACAATATACACAGTGTTATACCCAGTAACGCACGGTGTTATTATATAATATACACAGTGTTATATCCAGTAACGCACGGTGTGTTATTATATAATATATACAGTGTTATACCCAGTAACGCACGGTGTGTTATTATATAATATATACAGTCTTATACCCAGTAACGCACGGTGTGTTATTATATAATATATACAGTGTTATACCCAGTAACGCACGGTGTGTTATTATATAATATACAGTGTTATATCCAGTAACGCACGGTGTGTTATTATACAATATACACAGTGTTATATCCAGTAACGCACGGTGTGTTATTATATAATATATACAGTGTTATACCCAGTAACGCACGGTGTGTTATTATATAATATATACAGTGTTATACCCAGTAACGCACGGTGTGTTATTATATAATATATACAGTGTTATACCCAGTAACGCACGGTGTGTTATTATATAATATATACAGTGTTATACCCAGTAACGCACGGTGTGTTATTATATAATATATACAGTGTTATACCCAGTAACGCACGGTGTGTTATTATATAATATATACAGTGTTATACCCAGTAACGCACGGTGTGTTATTATATAATATACAGTGTTATATCCAGTAACGCACGGTGTGTTATTATATAATATACAGTGTTATATCCAGTAACGCACGGTGTGTTATTATATAATATACAGTGTTATATCCAGTAACGCACGGTGTGTTATTATACAATATACAGTGTTATACCCAGTAACGCACAGTGTGTTATTATATAATATACAGTGTTATATCCAGTAACGCACGGTGTGTTATTATATAATATACAGTGTTATATCCAGTAACGCACGGTGTGTTATTATATAATATACACAGTGTTATACCCAGTAACGCACGGTGTGTTATTATACAATATACAGTGTTATACCCAGTAACGCACGGTGTGTTATTATATAATATAGACAGTGTTATACCCAGTAACGCACGGTGTGTTATTATATAATATACACAGTGTTATATCCAGTAACGCACGGTGTGTTATTATATAATATACAGTGTTATACCCAGTAACGCACGGTGTGTTATTATATAATATACAGTGTTATACCCAGTAACGCACGGTGTGTTATTATACAATATACAGTGTTATATCCAGTAACGCACGGTGTGTTATTATATAATATACAGTGTTATATCCAGTAACGCACGGTGTGTTATTATACAATATACAGTGTTATATCCAGTAACGCACGGTGTGTTATTATATAATATACAGTGTTATACCCAGTAACGCACGGTGTGTTATTATACAATATACAGTGTTATATCCAGTAACGCACGGTGTGTTATTATATAATATACAGTGTTATATCCAGTAACGCACGGTGTGTTATTATACAATATACAGTGTTATATCCAGTAACGCACGGTGTGTTATTATATAATATACAGTGTTATACCCAGTAACGCACGGTGTGTTATTATACAATATACAGTGTTATATCCAGTAACGCACGGTGTGTTATTATATAATATACAGTGTTATATCCAGTAACGCACGGTGTGTTATTATATAATATACAGTGTTATATCCAGTAACGCACGGTGTGTTATTATACAATATACAGTGTTATATCCAGTAACGCACGGTGTGTTATTATATAATATACAGTGTTATATCCAGTAACGCACGGTGTGTTATTATACAATATACAGTGTTATATCCAGTAACGCACGGTGTGTTATTATATAATATACAGTGTTATACCCAGTAACGCACGGTGTGTTATTATATAATACACAGTGTTATATCCAGTAACGCACGGTGTGTTATTATATAATATAGACAGTGTTATACCCAGTAACGCACGGTGTGTTATTATATAATATACACAGTGTTATACCCAGTAACGCACGGTGTGTTATTATATAATATACAGTGTTATACCCAGTAACGCACGGTGTGTTATTATATAATATACAGTGTTATACCCAGTAACGCACGGTGTGTTATTATACAATATACAGTGTTATATCCAGTAACGCACGGTGTTATTATATAATATACACAGTGTTATACCCAGTAACGCACGGTGTGTTATTATATAATATACAGTGTTATATCCAGTAACGCACGGTGTGTTATTATACAATATACAGTGTTATACCCAGTAACGCACGGTGTGTTATTATATAATATACACAGTGTTATATCCAGTAACGCACGGTGTGTTATTATATAATATACAGTGTTATACCCAGTAACGCACGGTGTGTTATTATATAATATACAGTGTTATACCCAGTAACGCACGGTGTGTTATTATACAATATACAGTGTTATATCCAGTAACGCACGGTGTGTTATTATACAATATACAGTGTTATACCCAGTAACGCACGGTGTGTTATTATATAATATACAGTGTTATACCCAGTAACGCACGGTGTGTTATTATACAATATACAGTGTTATACCCAGTAACGCACGGTGTGTTATTATATAATATACAGTGTTATACCCAGTAACGCACGGTGTGTTATTATATAATATACAGTGTTATACCCAGTAACGCACGGTGTGTTATTATACAATATACAGTGTTATACCCAGTAACGCACGGTGTGTTATTATATAATATACACAGTGTTATATCCAGTAACGCACGGTGTGTTATTATATAATATACAGTGTTATACCCAGTAACGCACGGTGTGTTATTATATAATATACAGTGTTATACCCAGTAACGCACGGTGTGTTATTATACAATATACAGTGTTATATCCAGTAACGCACGGTGTGTTATTATACAATATACAGTGTTATACCCAGTAACGCACGGTGTGTTATTATATAATATACAGTGTTATACCCAGTAACGCACGGTGTGTTATTATACAATATACAGTGTTATATCCAGTAACGCACGGTGTGTTATTATATAATATACAGTGTTATACCCAGTAACGCACGGTGTGTTATTATATAATATACACAGTGTTATACCCAGTAACGCACGGTGTGTTATTATATAATATACAGTGTTATACCCAGTAACGCACGGTGTGTTATTATATAATATACAGTGTTATACCCAGTAACGCACGGTGTGTTATTATATAATATACACAGTGTTATACCCAGTAACGCACGGTGTGTTATTATATAATATACACAGTGTTATATCCAGTAACGCACGGTGTGTTATTATACAATATACAGTGTTATATCCAGTAACGCACGGTGTGTTATTATATAATATATTCAGTGTTATACCCAGTAACGCACGGTGTGTTATTATATAATATACAGTGTTATACCCAGTAACGCACGGTGTGTTATTATACAATATACAGTGTTATACCCAGTAACGCACGGTGTGTTATTATATAATATACAGTGTTATATCCAGTAACGCACGGTGTGTTATTATATAATATACAGTGTTATATCCAGTAACGCACGGTGTGTTATTATATAATATACACAGTGTTATACCCAGTAACGCACGGTGTGTTATTATACAATATACAGTGTTATACCCAGTAACGCACGGTGTGTTATTATATAATATAGACAGTGTTATACCCAGTAACGCACGGTGTGTTATTATATAATATACACAGTGTTATACCCAGTAACGCACGGTGTGTTATTATATAATATACAGTGTTATACCCAGTAACGCACGGTGTGTTATTATATAATATACAGTGTTATACCCAGTAACGCACGGTGTGTTATTATACAATATACAGTGTTATATCCAGTAACGCACGGTGTGTTATTATATAATATAGACAGTGTTATACCCAGTAACGCACGGTGTGTTATTATATAATATACACAGTGTTATACCCAGTAACGCACGGTGTGTTATTATATAATATACAGTGTTATACCCAGTAACGCACGGTGTGTTATTATATAATATACAGTGTTATACCCAGTAACGCACGGTGTGTTATTATACAATATACAGTGTTATATCCAGTAACGCACGGTGTTATTATATAATATACACAGTGTTATACCCAGTAACGCACGGTGTGTTATTATATAATATACAGTGTTATATCCAGTAACGCACGGTGTGTTATTATACAATATACAGTGTTATACCCAGTAACGCACGGTGTGTTATTATATAATATACACAGTGTTATATCCAGTAACGCACGGTGTGTTATTATATAATATACAGTGTTATACCCAGTAACGCACGGTGTGTTATTATATAATATACAGTGTTATACCCAGTAACGCACGGTGTGTTATTATACAATATACAGTGTTATATCCAGTAACGCACGGTGTGTTATTATACAATATACAGTGTTATACCCAGTAACGCACGGTGTGTTATTATATAATATACAGTGTTATACCCAGTAACGCACGGTGTGTTATTATATAATATACAGTGTTATACCCAGTAACGCACGGTGTGTTATTATATAATATACAGTGTTATACCCAGTAACGCACGGTGTGTTATTATACAATATACAGTGTTATACCCAGTAACGCACGGTGTGTTATTATATAATATACACAGTGTTATATCCAGTAACGCACGGTGTGTTATTATATAATATACAGTGTTATACCCAGTAACGCACGGTGTGTTATTATATAATATACAGTGTTATACCCAGTAACGCACGGTGTGTTATTATACAATATACAGTGTTATATCCAGTAACGCACGGTGTGTTATTATACAATATACAGTGTTATACCCAGTAACGCACGGTGTGTTATTATATAATATACAGTGTTATACCCAGTAACGCACGGTGTGTTATTATACAATATACAGTGTTATATCCAGTAACGCACGGTGTGTTATTATATAATATACAGTGTTATACCCAGTAACGCACGGTGTGTTATTATATAATATACACAGTGTTATACCCAGTAACGCACGGTGTGTTATTATATAATATACAGTGTTATACCCAGTAACGCACGGTGTGTTATTATATAATATACAGTGTTATACCCAGTAACGCACGGTGTGTTATTATATAATATACACAGTGTAATACCCAGTAACGCACGGTGTGTTATTATATAATATACACAGTGTTATATCCAGTAACGCACGGTGTGTTATTATACAATATACAGTGTTATATCCAGTAACGCACGGTGTGTTATTATATAATATATACAGTGTTATACCCAGTAACGCATGGTGTGTTATTATATAATATACAGTGTTATACCCAGTAACGCACGGTGTGTTATTATACAATATACAGTGTTATACCCAGTAACGCACGGTGTGTTATTATATAATATACAGTGTTATATCCAGTAACGCACGGTGTGTTATTATATAATATACAGTGTTATATCCAGTAACGCACGGTGTGTTATTATATAATATACACAGTGTTATACCCAGTAACGCACGGTGTGTTATTATACAATATACAGTGTTATACCCAGTAACGCACGGTGTGTTATTATATAATATAGACAGTGTTATACCCAGTCACGCACGGTGTGTTATTATATAATATACACAGTGTTATACCCAGTAACGCACGGTGTGTTATTATATAATATACAGTGTTATACCCAGTAACGCACGGTGTGTTATTATATAATATACAGTGTTATACCCAGTAACGCACGGTGTGTTATTATACAATATACAGTGTTATATCCAGTAACGCACGGTGTGTTATTATATAATATAGACAGTGTTATACCCAGTAACGCACGGTGTGTTATTATATAATATACACAGTGTTATACCCAGTAACGCACGGTGTGTTATTATATAATATACAGTGTTATACCCAGTAACGCACGGTGTGTTATTATATAATATACAGTGTTATACCCAGTAACGCACGGTGTGTTATTATACAATATACAGTGTTATATCCAGTAACGCACGGTGTTATTATATAATATACACAGTGTTATACCCAGTAACGCACGGTGTGTTATTATATAATATACAGTGTTATACCCAGTAACGCACGGTGTGTTATTATATAATATACAGTGTTATATCCAGTAACGCACGGTGTGTTATTATATAATATACAGTGTTATCCCAGTAAGGCACGCTGTGTTATTATATAATATACAGTGTTATACCCAGTAACGCACGGTGTGTTATTATATAATATACAGTGTTATACCCAGTAACGCACGCTGTGTTATTATATAATATACACAGTGTTATACCCAGTAACGCAGGGTGTGTTATTATATAATATACAGTGTTATACCCAGTAACGCACGGTGTGTTATTATACAATATACACAGTGTTATACCCAGTAACACACGGTGTGTTATTATATAATATACACAGTGTTATACCCAGTAACGCACGGTGTGTTATTATACAATATACACAGTGTTATACCCAGTAACGCACGGTGTGTTATTATATAATAAACACAGTGTTATACCCAGTAACGCACGGTGTGTTATTATATAATATACAGTGTTATACCCAGTAACGCACGGTGTGTTATTATATAATATACAGTGTTATACCCAGTAACGCACGGTGTGTTATTATATAATATACAGTGTTATACCCAGTAACGCACGGTGTGTTATTATACAATATACAGTGTTATACCCAGTAACGCACGGTGTGTTATTATATAATATACAGTGTTATATCCAGTAACGCACGGTGTGTTATTATATAATATACAGTGTTATATCCAGTAACGCACGGTGTGTTATTATATAATATACACAGTGTTATACCCAGTAACGCACGGTGTGTTATTATACAATATACAGTGTTATACCCAGTAACGCACGGTGTGTTATTATATAATATAGACAGTGTTATACCCAGTAACGCACGGTGTGTTATTATATAATATACAGTGTTATATCCAGTAACGCACGGTGTGTTATTATATAATATACAGTGTTATCCCCAGTAAGGCACGCTGTGTTATTATATAATATACAGTGTTATACCCAGTAACGCACGGTGTGTTATTATATAATATACAGTGTTATACCCAGTAACGCACGCTGTGTTATTATATAATATACACAGTGTTATACCCAGTAACGCAGGGTGTGTTATTATATAATATACAGTGTTATACCCAGTAACGCACGGTGTGTTATTATACAATATACACAGTGTTATACCCAGTAACACACGGTGTGTTATTATATAATATACACAGTGTTATACCCAGTAACGCACGGTGTGTTATTATACAATATACACAGTGTTATACCCAGTAACGCACGGTGTGTTATTATATAATAAACACAGTGTTATACCCAGTAACGCACGGTGTGTTATTATATAATATACAGTGTTATACCCAGTAACGCACGGTGTGTTATTATATAATATACAGTGTTATACCCAGTAACGCACGGTGTGTTATTATATAATATACAGTGTTATACCCAGTAACGCACGGTGTGTTATTATACAATATACAGTGTTATACCCAGTAACGCACGGTGTGTTATTATATAATATACAGTGTTATATCCAGTAACGCACGGTGTGTTATTATATAATATACAGTGTTATATCCAGTAACGCACGGTGTGTTATTATATAATATACACAGTGTTATACCCAGTAACGCACGGTGTGTTATTATACAATATACAGTGTTATACCCAGTAACGCACGGTGTGTTATTATATAATATAGACAGTGTTATACCCAGTCACGCACGGTGTGTTATTATATAATATACACAGTGTTATACCCAGTAACGCACGGTGTGTTATTATATAATATACAGTGTTATACCCAGTAACGCACGGTGTGTTATTATATAATATACAGTGTTATACCCAGTAACGCACGGTGTGTTATTATACAATATACAGTGTTATATCCAGTAACGCACGGTGTGTTATTATATAATATAGACAGTGTTATACCCAGTAACGCACGGTGTGTTATTATATAATATACACAGTGTTATACCCAGTAACGCACGGTGTGTTATTATATAATATACAGTGTTATACCCAGTAACGCACGGTGTGTTATTATATAATATACAGTGTTATACCCAGTAACGCACGGTGTGTTATTATACAATATACAGTGTTATATCCAGTAACGCACGTTATTATTATGTAATATACACAGTGTTATACCCAGTAACGCACGGTGTGTTATTATATAATATACAGTGTTATACCCAGTAACGCACGGTGTGTTATTATATAATATACAGTGTTATATCCAGTAACGCACGGTGTGTTATTATATAATATACAGTGTTATCCCCAGTAAGGCACGCTGTGTTATTATATAATATACAGTGTTATACCCAGTAACGCACGGTGTGTTATTATATAATATACAGTGTTATACCCAGTAACGCACGCTGTGTTATTATATAATATACACAGTGTTATACCCAGTAACGCAGGGTGTGTTATTATATAATATACAGTGTTATACCCAGTAACGCACGGTGTGTTATTATACAATATACACAGTGTTATACCCAGTAACGCACGGTGTGTTATTATATAATATACACAGTGTTATACCCAGTAACGCACGGTGTGTTATTATACAATATACACAGTGTTATACCCAGTAACGCACGGTGTGTTATTATATAATAAACACAGTGTTATACCCAGTAACGCACGGTGTGTTATTATATAATATACAGTGTTATACCCAGTAACGCACGGTGTGTTATTATATAATATACAGTGTTATACCCAGTAACGCACGGTGTGTTATTATATAATATACAGTGTTATAACCAGTAACGCACGGTGTTATTATATAATATATACAGTGTTATACCCAGTAACGCACGGTGTGTTATTATACAATATACACAGTGTTATACCCAGTAACGCACGGTGTGTTATTATATAATATACAGTGTTATACCCAGTAACGCACGGTGTGTTATTATATAATATACAGTGTTATACCCAGTAACGCACGGTGTGTTATTATATAATATACAGTGTTATAACCAGTAACGCACGGTGTTATTATATAATATATACAGTGTTATACCCAGTAACGCACGGTGTGTTATTATACAATATACACAGTGTTATACCCAGTAACGCACGGTGTGTTATTATATAATATACACAGTGTTATACCCAGTAACGCACGGTGTGTTATTATATAATATACAGTGTTATAACCAGTAACGCACGGTGTGTTATTATATAATATATACAGTGTTATACCCAGTAACGCACGGTGTGTTATTATATAATATATACAGTGTTATACCCAGTAACGCTCGGTGTGTTATTATATAATATATACAGTGTTATACCCAGTAACGCACGGTGTGTTATTATATAATATATACAGTGTTATATCCAGTAACGCACGGTGTGTTATTATATAATATACAGTGTTATACCCAGTAACGCACGGTGTTATTATATAATATATACAGTGTTATACCCAGTAACGCACGGTGTGTTATTATACAATATACAGTGTTATACCCAGTAACGCACGGTGTGTTATTATATAATATATACAGTGTTATACCCAGTAACGCACGGTGTGTTATTATACAATATACAGTGTTATACCCAGTAACGCACGGTGTGTTATTATATAATATATACAGTGTTATACCCAGTAACGCACGGTGTGTTATTATATAATATATACAGTGTTATATCCAGTAACGCACGGTGTGTTATTATATAATATACACAGTGTTATACCCAGTAACGCACGGTGTGTTATTATATAATATATACAGTGTTATACCCAGTAACGCACGGTGTGTTATTATATAATATACACAGTGTAAGACCCAGTAACGCACGGTGTGTTATTATATAATATATACAGTGTTATACCCAGTAACGCACGGTGTGTTATTATATAATATATACAGTGTTATACCCAGTAACGCACGGTGTGTTATTATACAATATACAGTGTTATACCCAGTAACGCACGGTGTGTTATTATATAATATACACAGTGTTATACCCAGTAACGCACGGTGTGTTATTATATAATATATACAGTGTTATACCCAGTAACGCACGGTGTGTTATTATATAATATACAGTGTTATACGCAGTAACGCACGGTGTGTTATTATATATTATACAGTGTTATACCCAGTAACGCACGGTGTGTTATTATATAATATACACAGTGTTGTACCCAGTAACGCACGGTGTGTTATTATACAATATACAGTGTTATACCCAGTAACGCACGGTGTGTTATTATATATTATACAGTGTTATACCCAGTAACGCACGGTGTGTTATTATATAATATACACAGTGTTATACCCAGTAACGCACGGTGTGTTATTATACAATATACAGTGTTATATCCAGTAACGCACGGTGTGTTATTATATAATATACAGTGTTATACCCAGTAACGCACGGTGTGTTATTATATAATATACAGTGTTATATCCAGTAACGCACGGTGTGTTATTATATAAAATACAGTGTTATATCCAGTAACGCACGGTGTGTTATTATATAATATACAGTGTTATATCCAGTAACGCACGGTGTGTTATTATATAAAATACAGTGTTATATCCAGTAACGCACGGTGTGTTATTATATAATATACAGTGTTATATCCAGTAACGCACGGTGTGTTATTATATAATATACACAGTGTTATACCCAGTAACGCACGCTGTGTTATTATATAATATACAGTGTTATACCCAGTAACGCACGGTGTGTTATTATATAATATACAGTGTTATACCCAGTAACGCACGGTGTTATTATATAATATATACAGTGTTATACCCAGTAACGCACGGTGTGTTATTATACAATATACAGTGTTATACCCAGTAACGCACGGTGTGTTATTATATAATATATACAGTGTTATACCCAGTAACGCACGGTGTGTTATTATATAATATATACAGTGTTATATCCAGTAACGCACGGTGTGTTATTATATAGTATACAGTGTTATACCCAGTAACGCACGGTGTTATTATATAATATATACAGTGTTATACCCAGTAACGCACGGTGTGTTATTATACAATATACAGTGTTATACCCAGTAACGCACGGTGTGTTATTATATAATATATACAGTGTTATACCCAGTAACGCACGGTGTGTTATTATACAATATACAGTGTTATACCCAGTAACGCACGGTGTGTTATTATATAATATATACAGTGTTATACCCAGTAACGCACGGTGTGTTATTATATAATATATACAGTGTTATATCCAGTAACGCACGGTGTGTTATTATATAATATACACAGTGTTATACCCAGTAACGCACGGTGTGTTATTATATAATATATACAGTGTTATACCCAGTAACGCACGGTGTGTTATTATATAATATACACAGTGTTATACCCAGTAACGCACGGTGTGTTATTATATAATATATACAGTGTTATACCCAGTAACGCACGGTGTGTTATTATATAATATATACAGTGTTATACCCAGTAACGCACGGTGTGTTATTATATAATATACAGTGTTATACGCAGTAACGCACGGTGTGTTATTATATATTATACAGTGTTATACCCAGTAACGCACGGTGTGTTATTATATAATATACACAGTGTTATACCCAGTAACGCACGGTGTGTTATTATACAATATACAGTGTTATACGCAGTAACGCACGGTGTGTTATTATATATTATACAGTGTTATACCCAGTAACGCACGGTGTGTTATTATATAATATACACAGTGTTATACCCAGTAACGCACGGTGTGTTATTATACAATATACAGTGTTATACGCAGTAACGCACGGTGTGTTATTATATATTATACAGTGTTATACCCAGTAACGCACGGTGTGTTATTATATAATATACACAGTGTTGTACCCAGTAACGCACGGTGTGTTATTATACAATATACAGTGTTATACCCAGTAACGCACGGTGTGTTATTATATATTATACAGTGTTATACCCAGTAACGCACGGTGTGTTATTATATAATATACACAGTGTTATACCCAGTAACGCACGGTGTGTTATTATACAATATACAGTGTTATATCCAGTAACGCACGGTGTGTTATTATATAATATACAGTGTTATACCCAGTAACGCACGGTGTGTTATTATATAATATACAGTGTTATATCCAGTAACGCACGGTGTGTTATTATATAAAATACAGTGTTATATCCAGTAACGCACGGTGTGTTATTATATAATATACAGTGTTATATCCAGTAACGCACGGTGTGTTATTATATAAAATACAGTGTTATATCCAGTAACGCACGGTGTGTTATTATATAATATACAGTGTTATATCCAGTAACGCACGGTGTGTTATTATATAATATACACAGTGTTATACCCAGTAACGCACGCTGTGTTATTATATAATATACAGTGTTATACCCAGTAACGCACGGTGTGTTATTATATAATATACAGTGTTATACCCAGTAACGCACGGTGTTATTATATAATATATACAGTGTTATACCCAGTAACGCACGGTGTGTTATTATACAATATACAGTGTTATACCCAGTAACGCACGGTGTGTTATTATATAATATATACAGTGTTATACCCAGTAACGCACGGTGTGTTATTATATAATATATACAGTGTTATATCCAGTAACGCACGGTGTGTTATTATATAGTATACAGTGTTATACCCAGTAACGCACGGTGTTATTATATAATATATACAGTGTTATACCCAGTAACGCACGGTGTGTTATTATACAATATACAGTGTTATACCCAGTAACGCACGGTGTGTTATTATATAATATATACAGTGTTATACCCAGTAACGCACGGTGTGTTATTATACAATATACAGTGTTATACCCAGTAACGCACGGTGTGTTATTATATAATATATACAGTGTTATACCCAGTAACGCACGGTGTGTTATTATATAATATATACAGTGTTATATCCAGTAACGCACGGTGTGTTATTATATAATATACACAGTGTTATACCCAGTAACGCACGGTGTGTTATTATATAATATATACAGTGTTATACCCAGTAACGCACGGTGTGTTATTATATAATATACACAGTGTTATACCCAGTAACGCACGGTGTGTTATTATATAATATATACAGTGTTATACCCAGTAACGCACGGTGTGTTATTATATAATATATACAGTGTTATACCCAGTAACGCACGGTGTGTTATTATATAATATACAGTGTTATACGCAGTAACGCACGGTGTGTTATTATATATTATACAGTGTTATACCCAGTAACGCACGGTGTGTTATTATATAATATACACAGTGTTATACCCAGTAACGCACGGTGTGTTATTATACAATATACAGTGTTATACGCAGTAACGCACGGTGTGTTATTATATATTATACAGTGTTATACCCAGTAACGCACGGTGTGTTATTATATAATATACACAGTGTTATACCCAGTAACGCACGGTGTGTTATTATACAATATACAGTGTTATATCCAGTAACGCACGGTGTGTTATTATATAATATACAGTGTTATACCCAGTAACGCACGGTGTGTTATTATATAATATACAGTGTTATATCCAGTAACGCACGGTGTGTTATTATATAAAATACAGTGTTATATCCAGTAACGCACGGTGTGTTATTATATAATATACAGTGTTATATCCAGTAACGCACGGTGTGTTATTATATAAAATACAGTGTTATATCCAGTAACGCACGGTGTGTTATTATATAATATACAGTGTTATATCCAGTAACGCACGGTGTGTTATTATATAATATACACAGTGTTATACCCAGTAACGCACGCTGTGTTATTATATAATATACAGTGTTATACCCAGTAACGCACGGTGTGTTATTATATAATATACAGTGTTATACCCAGTAACGCACGGTGTTATTATATAATATATACAGTGTTATACCCAGTAACGCACGGTGTGTTATTATACAATATACAGTGTTATACCCAGTAACGCACGGTGTGTTATTATATAATATATACAGTGTTATACCCAGTAACGCACGGTGTGTTATTATATAATATATACAGTGTTATATCCAGTAACGCACGGTGTGTTATTATATAATATACAGTGTTATACCCAGTAACGCACGGTGTTATTATATAATATATACAGTGTTATACCCAGTAACGCACGGTGTGTTATTATACAATATACAGTGTTATACCCAGTAACGCACGGTGTGTTATTATATAATATATACAGTGTTATACCCAGTAACGCACGGTGTGTTATTATACAATATACAGTGTTATACCCAGTAACGCACGGTGTGTTATTATATAATATATACAGTGTTATACCCAGTAACGCACGGTGTGTTATTATATAATATATACAGTGTTATATCCAGTAACGCACGGTGTGTTATTATATAATATACACAGTGTTATACCCAGTAACGCACGGTGTGTTATTATATAATATATACAGTGTTATACCCAGTAACGCACGGTGTGTTATTATATAATATACACAGTGTTATACCCAGTAACGCACGGTGTGTTATTATATAATATATACAGTGTTATACCCAGTAACGCACGGTGTGTTATTATATAATATATACAGTGTTATACCCAGTAACGCACGGTGTGTTATTATACAATATACAGTGTTATTCCCAGTAACGCACGGTGTGTTATTATATAATATACACAGTGTTATACCCAGTAACGCACGGTGTGTTATTATATAATATATACAGTGTTATACCCAGTAACGCACGGTGTGTTATTATATAATATACAGTGTTATATCCAGTAACGCACGGTGTGTTATTATATAATATACACAGTGTTATACCCAGTAACGCACGGTGTGTTATTATATAATATACAGTGTTATACCCAGTAACGCACGGTGTGTTATTATATAATATACAGTGTTATATCCAGTAACACACGGTGTGTTATTATATAATACACAGTGTTATACCCAGTAACGCACGGTGTGTTATTATATAATATACACAGTGTTATACCCAGTAACACACGGTGTGTTATTATATAATACACAGTGTTATACCCAGTAACGCACGGTGTGTTATTATACAATATATACAGTGTTATATCCAGTAACGCACGGTGTGTTATTATACAATATACAGTGTTATACCCAGTAACGCACGGTGTGTTATTATACAATATACACAGTGTTATACCCAGTAACGCACGGTGTGTTATTATACAATATACAGTGTTATACCCAGTAACGCACGGTGTGTTATTATACAATATACACAGTGTTATACCCAGTAACACACGGTGTGTTATTATACAATATACAGTGTTATATCCAGTAACGCACGGTATGTTATTATACAATATACAGTGTTATACCCAGTAACGCACGGTGTGTTATTATACAATATACACAGTGTTATACCCAGTAACACACGGTGTGTTATTATATAATATACAGTGTTATACCCAGTAACGCACGGTGTGTTATTATACAATATACACAGTGTTATACCAGTAACGCACGGTGTGTTATTATACAATATACAATGTTATACCCAGTAACGCACGGTGTGTTATTATACAATATACACAGTGTTATACCCAGTAACGCACGGTGTGTTATTATACAATATACACAGTGTTATATCCAGTAACGCACGGTGTGTTATTATATAATATACACAGTGTTATATCCAGTAACGCACGGTGTGTTATTATATAATATACACAGTGTTATATCCAGTAACGCACGGTGTGTTATTATATAATATACACAGTGTTATATCCAGTAACGCACGGTGTGTTATTATATAATATACACAGTGTTATACCCAGTAACGCACGGTGTGTTATTATATAATATACAGTGTTATACCCAGTAACGCACGGTGTGTTATTATATAATATACACAGTGTCATATCCAGTAACGCACGGTGTGTTATTATACAATATACAGTGTTATACCCAGTAACGCACGGTGTGTTATTATATAATATACAGTGTTATACCCAGTAACGCACGGTGTGTTATTATATAATATATACAGTGTTATACCCAGTAACGCACGGTGTGTTATTATATAATATACACAGTGTTATATCCAGTAACGCACGGTGTGTTATTATATAATATACACAGTGTTATACCCAGTAACGCACGGTGTGTTATTATACAATATACAGTGTTATATCCAGTAACGCACGGTGTGTTATTATACAATATACAGTGTTATACCCAGTAACGCACGGTGTGTTATTATATAATATATACAGTGTTATATCCAGTAACGCACGGTGTGTTATTATATAATATACAGTGTTATATCCAGTAACGCACGGTGTGTTATTATACCATATACAGTGTTATATCCAGTAACGCACGGTGTGTTATTATATAATATACAGTGTTATATCCAGTAACGCACGGTGTGTTATTATACAATATACAGTGTTATACCCAGTAACGCACGGTGTGTTATTATATAATATACAGTGTTATACCCAGTAACGCACGGTGTGTTATTATACAATATACAGTGTTATACCCAGTAACGCACGGTGTGTTATTATACAATATACAGTGTTATACCCCGTAACGCACGGTGTGTTATTATATAATCTACAGTGTTATATCCAGTAACGCACGGTGTGTTATTATACAATATACAGTGTTATACCCAGTAACGCACGGTGTGTTATTATATAATATACAGTGTTATACGCAGTAACGCACGGTGTGTTATTATATATTATACAGTGTTATACCCAGTAACGCACGGTGTGTTATTATATAATATACACAGTGTTATATCCAGTAACGCACGGTGTGTTATTATACAATATACAGTGTTATACCCAGTAACGCACGGTGTGTTATTATATAATATACAGTGTTATATCCAGTAACGCACGGTGTGTTATTATATAATATACAGTGTTAGACCCAGTAACGCACGGTGTGTTATTATACAATATACAGTGTTATATCCAGTAACGCACGGTGTGTTATTATATAATATACAGTGTTAGACCCAGTAACGCACGGTGTGTTATTATACAATATACAGTGTTATATCCAGTAACGCACGGTGTGTTATTATACAATATACAGTGTTATACCCAGTAACGCACGGTGTTTTATTATATAATATACAGTGTTATATCCAGTAACGCACGGTGTGTTATTATATAATATACAGTGTTATACCCAGTAACGCACGGTGTGTTATTATATAATATACAGTGTTATATCCAGTAACGCACGGTGTGTTATTATATAAAATACAGTGTTATATCCAGTAACGCACGGTGTGTTATTATATAATATACAGTGTTATACCCAGTAACGCACGGTGTGTTATTATATAATATACAGTGTTATATCCAGTAACGCACGGTGTGTTATTATATAATATACAGTGTTATACCCAGTAACGCACGGTGTGTTATTATATAATATACAGTGTTATATCCAGTAACGCACGGTGTGTTATTATATAAAATACAGTGTTATATCCAGTAACACACGGTGTGTTATTATATAATATACACAGTGTTATATCCAGTAACGCACGGTGTGTTATTATATAATATACAGTGTTATACCCAGTAACGCACGGTGTGTTATTATATAATATACAGTGTTATATCCCGTAACGCACGGTGTGTTATTATACAATATACAGTGTTATACCCAGTAACGCACGGTGTTATTATATAATATACACAGTGTTATATCCAGTAACGCACGGTGTGTTATTATATAATATACAGTGTTATACCCAGTAACGCACGGTGTGTTATTATATAATATACAGTGTTATATCCAGTAACGCACGGTGTGTTATTATACAATATACAGTGTTATACCCAGTAACGCACGGTGTGTTATTATACAATATACAGTGTTATACCCAGTAACGCACGGTGTGTTATTATATAATATACACAGTGTTTATACCCAGTAACGCACGGTGTGTTATTATATAATATAAAGTGTTATACCCAGTAACGCACGGTGTGTTATTATATAATATACACAGTGTTATACCCAGTAACGCACGGTGTGTTATTATACAATATACAGTGTTATACCCAGTAACGCACGGTGTGTTATTATACAATATACACAGTGTTATACCCAGTAACGCACGGTGTGTTATTATACAATATACAGTGTTATACCCAGTAACGCACGGTGTGTTATTATACAATATACCGTGTTATACCCAGTAACGCACGGTGTGTTATTATACAATATACCGTGTTATACCCAGTAACGCACGGTGTGTTATTATATAATATACAGTGTTATCCCCAGTAACGCACGGTGTGTTATTATACAATATACCGTGTTATACCCAGTAACGCACGGTGTGTTATTATACAATATACCGTGTTATACCCAGTAACGCACGGTGTGTTATTATACAATATACCGTGTTATACCCAGTAACGCACAGTGTGTTATTATACAATATACAGTGTTATACCCAGCAACGCACGGTGTGTTATTATATAATATACCGTGTTATACCCAGTAACGCACGGTGTGTTATTATACAATATACCGTGTTATACCCAGTAACGCACGGTGTGTTATTATACAATATACCGTGTTATACCCAGTAACGCACGGTGTGTTATTATATAATATACAGTGTCATATCCAGTAACGCACGGTGTGTTATTATACAATATACAGTGTTATACCCAGTAACGCACGGTGTTATTATATAATATACACAGTGTTATATCCAGTAACGCATGGTGTGTTATTATATAATATACAGTGTTATATCCAGTAACGCACGGTGTGTTATTATACAATATACAGTGTTATACCCAGTAACGCACGGTGTGTTATTATATAATATACACAGTGTTATACCCAGTAACGCACGGTGTGTTATTATATAATATATACAGTGTTATATCCAGTAACGCACGATGTGTTATTATATAATATACACAGTGTTATACCCAGTAACGCACGGTGTATTATTATATAATATATACAGTGTTATACCCAGTAACGCACGGTGTGTTATTATACAATATACACAGTGTTATACCCAGTAACACACGGTGTGTTATTATACAATATACAGTGTTATACCCAGTAACGCACGGTGTGTTATTATACAATATACAGTGTTATACCCAGTAACGCACGGTGTGTTATTATACAATATACACAGTGTTATACCCAGTAACACACGGTGTGTTATTATATAATATACAGTGTTATACCCAGTAACGCACGGTGTGTTATTATACAATATACACAATGTTATACCCAGTAACGCACGGTGTGTTATTATACAATATACACAGTGTTATATCCAGTAACGCACGGTGTGTTATTATATAATATACACAGTGTTATATCCAGTAACGCACGGTGTGTTATTATATAATATACACAGTGTTATATCCAGTAACGCACGGTGTGTTATTATATAATATACACAGTGTTATATCCAGTAACGCACGGTGTGTTATTATATAATATACACAGTGTTATACCCAGTAACGCACGGTGTGTTATTATATAATATACAGTGTTATACCCAGTAACGCACGGTGTGTTATTATATAATATACACAGTGTCATATCCAGTAACGCACGGTGTGTTATTATACAATATACAGTGTTATACCCAGTAACGCACGGTGTGTTATTACATAATATACACAGTGTTATATCCAGTAACGCACGGTGTGTTATTATATAATATACACAGTGTTATACCCAGTAACGCACGGTGTGTTATTATACAATATACAGTGTTATATCCAGTAACGCACGGTGTGTTATTATACAATATACAGTGTTATACCCAGTAACGCACGGTGTGTTATTATATAATATATACAGTGTTATATCCAGTAACGCACGGTGTGTTATTATATAATATACAGTGTTATATCCAGTAACGCACGGTGTGTTATTATACAATATACAGTGTTATACCCAGTAACGCACGGTGTGTTATTATATAATATACAGTGTTATATCCAGTAACGCACGGTGTGTTATTATATAATATACAGTGTTAGACCCAGTAACGCACGGTGTGTTATTATACAATATACAGTGTTATATCCAGTAACGCACGGTGTGTTATTATACAATATACAGTGTTATACCCAGGAACGCACCGTGTTTTATTATATAATATACAGTGTTATATCCAGTAACGCACGGTGTGTTATTATATAATATACAGTGTTATACCCAGTAACGCACGGTGTGTTATTATATAATATACAGTGTTATATCCAGTAACGCACGGTGTGTTATTATATAAAATACAGTGTTATATCCAGTAACGCACGGTGTGTTATTATATAATATACAGTGTTATACCCAGTAACGCACGGTGTGTTATTATATAATATACAGTGTTATATCCAGTAACGCACGGTGTGTTATTATATAATATACAGTGTTATACCCAGTAACGCACGGTGTGTTATTATATAATATACAGTGTTATATCCAGTAACGCACGGTGTGTTATTATATAAAATACAGTGTTATATCCAGTAACACACGGTGTGTTATTATATAATATACACAGTGTTATATCCAGTAACGCACGGTGTGTTATTATATAATATACAGTGTTATACCCAGTAACGCACGGTGTGTTATTATATAATATACAGTGTTATATCCCGTAACGCACGGTGTGTTATTATACAATATACAGTGTTATACCCAGTAACGCACGGTGTTATTATATAATATACACAGTGTTATATCCAGTAACGCACGGTGTGTTATTATATAATATACAGTGTTATACCCAGTAACGCACGGTGTGTTATTATATAATATACAGTGTTATATCCAGTAACGCACGGTGTGTTATTATACAATATACAGTGTTATACCCAGTAACGCACGGTGTGTTATTATACAATATACAGTGTTATACCCAGTAACGCACGGTGTGTTATTATATAATATACACAGTGTTATACCCAGTAACGCACGGTGTGTTATTATATAATATACAGTGTTATACCCAGTAACGCACGGTGTGTTATTATATAATATACACAGTGTTATACCCAGTAACGCACGGTGTGTTATTATACAATATACAGTGTTATACCCAGTAACGCACGGTGTGTTATTATACAATATACACAGTGTTATACCCAGTAACGCACGGTGTGTTATTATACAATATACAGTGTTATACCCAGTAACGCACGGTGTGTTATTATACAATATACCGTGTTATACCCAGTAACGCACGGTGTGTTATTATACAATATACCGTGTTATACCCAGTAACGCACGGTGTGTTATTATATAATATACCGTGTTATACCCAGTAACGCACGGTGTGTTATTATACAATATACCGTGTTATACCCAGTAACGCACGGTGTGTTATTATACAATATACCGTGTTATACCCAGTAACGCACGGTGTGTTATTATACAATATACAGTGTTATACCCAGTAACGCACGGTGTGTTATTATATAATATACCGTGTTATACCCAGTAACGCACGGTGTGTTATTATACAATATACCGTGTTATACCCAGTAACGCACGGTGTGTTATTATACAATATACCGTGTTATACCCAGTAACGCACGGTGTGTTATTATATAATATACAGTGTCATATCCAGTAACGCACGGTGTGTTATTATACAATATACAGTGTTATACCCAGTAACGCACGGTGTTATTATATAATATACACAGTGTTATATCCAGTAACGCACGGTGTGTTATTATATAATATACAGTGTTATATCCAGTAACGCACGGTGTGTTATTATACAATATGCTGTGTTATACCCAGTAACGCACGGTGTGTTATTATATAATATACACAGTGTTATACCCAGTAACGCACGGTGTGTTATTATATAATATATACAGTGTTATATCCAGTAACGCACGGTGTGTTATTATATAATATACACAGTGTTATACCCAGTAACGCACGGTGTATTATTATATAATATATACAGTGTTATATCCAGTAACGCACGGTGTGTTATTATATAATATACACAGTGTTATACCCAGTAACGCACGGTGTGTTATTATATAATATACAGTGTTATACCCAGTAACGCACGGTGTGTTATTCTATAATATATACAGTGTTATATCCAGTAACGCACGGTGTGTTATTATATAATATACACAGTGTTATACCCAGTAACGCACGGTGTATTATTATATAATATATACACTGTTATACCCAGTAACGCACGGTGTTATTATATAATATACACAGTGTTATACCCAATAACGCACGGTGTATTATTATATAATATATAAAGTGTTATATCCAGTAACACACGGTGTGTTATTATATAATCTACAGTGTTATACCCAGTAACGCACGGTGTTATTATATAATATACACAGTGTTATATCCAGTAACGCACGGTGTGTTATTATATAATATACAGTGTTATATCCAGTAACGCACGGTGTGTTATTATATAATATACACAGTGTTATATCCAGTAACGCACAGTGTGTTATTATACAATATACAGTGTTATACCCAGTAACGCACGGTGTTATTATATAATATACACAGTGTTATATCCAGTAACGCACGGTGTGTTATTATATAATATACAGTGTTATATCCAGTAACGCACGGTGTGTTATTATATAATATACACAGTGTTATATCCAGTAACGCACGGTGTGTTATTATATAATATACAGTGTTATATCCAGTAACGCACGGTGTGTTATTATATAATATACAGTGTTATACCCAGTAACGCACGGTGTGTTATTATATAATATATACAGTGTTATACCCAGTAACGCACGGTGTGTTATTATATAATATACAGTGTTATACCCAGTAACGCACGGTGTGTTATTATATAATATATACAGTGTTATACCCAGTAACGCACGGTGTGTTATTATATAATATACAGTGTTATATCCAGTAACGCACGGTGTGTTATTATATAATATACAGTGTTATACCCAGTAACTCACGGTGTGTTATTATATAATATACAGTGTTATACCCAGTAACGCACGGTGTATTATTATATAATATACAGTGTTATACCCAGTAACGCACGGTGTGTTATTATACAATATACAGTGTTATATCCAGTAACGCACGGTGTGTTATTATATAATATATACAGTGTTATACCCAGTAACGCACGGTGTGTTATTATACAATATACAGTGTTATATCCAGTAACGCACCATGTGTTATTATATAATATACAGTGTTATATCCAGTAACGCACGGTGTGTTATTATACAATATACAGTGTTATATCCAGTAACGCACGGTGTGTTATTATACAATATACAGTGTTATATCCAGTAACGCACGGTGTGTTATTATATAATATACAGTGTTATATCCAGTAACGCACGGTGTGTTATTATATAATATACAGTGTTATATCCAGTAACGCACGGTGTGTTATTATACAATATACAGTGTTATATCCAGTAACGCACGGTGTGTTATTATATAATATATACAGTGTTATACCCAGTAACGCACGGTGTGTTATTATATAATATACAGTGTTATACCCAGTAACGCACGGTGTGTTATTATATAATATATACAGTGTTATACCCAGTAACGCACGGTGTGTTATTATACAATATACAGTGTTATACCCAGTAACGCACGGTGTTATTATATAATATACACAGTGTTATAGCCAGTAACGCACGGTTTGTTATTATATAATATACAGTGTTATACCCAGTAACGCACGGTGTGTTATTATACAATATACAGTGTTATACCCAGTAACGCACGGTGTGTTATTATACAATATACAGTGTTATACCCAGTAACGCACGGTGTGTTATTATATAATATACACAGTGTTATACCCAGTAACGCACGGTGTGTTATTATATAATATACAGTGTTATACCCAGTAACGCACGGTGTGTTATTATATAATATACACAGTGTTATACCCAGTAACGCACGGTGTGTTATTATACAATATACAGTGTTATACCCAGTAACGCACGGTGTGTTATTATACAATATACACAGTGTTATACCCAGTAACGCACGGTGTGTTATTATACAATATACAGTGTTATACCCAGTAACGCACGGTGTGTTATTATACAATATACCGTGTTATACCCAGTAACGCACGGTGTGTTATTATACAATATACCGTGTTATACCCAGTAACGCACGGTGTGTTATTATATAATATACCGTGTTATACCCAGTAACGCACGGTGTGTTATTATACAATATACCGTGTTATACCCAGTAACGCACGGTGTGTTATTATACAATATACCGTGTTATACCCAGTAACGCACGGTGTGTTATTATACAATATACAGTGTTATACCCAGTAACGCACGGTGTGTTATTATATAATATACCGTGTTATACCCAGTAACGCACGGTGTGTTATTATACAATATACCGTGTTATACCCAGTAACGCACGGTGTGTTATTATATAATATACAGTGTCATATCCAGTAACGCACGGTGTGTTATTATACAATATACAGTGTTATACCCAGTAACGCACGGTGTTATTATATAATATACACAGTGTTATATCCAGTAACGCACGGTGTGTTATTATATAATATACAGTGTTATATCCAGTAACGCACGGTGTGTTATTATACAATATGCTGTGTTATACCCAGTAACGCACGGTGTGTTATTATATAATATACACAGTGTTATACCCAGTAACGCACGGTGTGTTATTATATAATATATACAGTGTTATATCCAGTAACGCACGGTGTGTTATTATATAATATACACAGTGTTATACCCAGTAACGCACGGTGTATTATTATATAATATATACAGTGTTATATCCAGTAACGCACGGTGTGTTATTATATAATATACACAGTGTTATACCCAGTAACGCACGGTGTGTTATTATATAATATACAGTGTTATACCCAGTAACGCACGGTGTGTTATTCTATAATATATACAGTGTTATATCCAGTAACGCACGGTGTGTTATTATATAATATACACAGTGTTATACCCAGTAACGCACGGTGTATTATTATATAATATATACACTGTTATACCCAGTAACGCACGGTGTTATTATATAATATACACAGTGTTATACCCAATAACGCACGGTGTATTATTATATAATATATAAAGTGTTATATCCAGTAACACACGGTGTGTTATTATATAATCTACAGTGTTATACCCAGTAACGCACGGTGTTATTATATAATATACACAGTGTTATATCCAGTAACGCACGGTGTGTTATTATATAATATACAGTGTTATATCCAGTAACGCACGGTGTGTTATTATATAATATACACAGTGTTATATCCAGTAACGCACAGTGTGTTATTATACAATATACAGTGTTATACCCAGTAACGCACGGTGTGTTATTATATAATATACACAGTGTTATATCCAGTAACGCACGGTGTGTTATTATATAATATACAGTGTTATATCCAGTAACGCACGGTGTGTTATTATATAATATACACAGTGTTATATCCAGTAACGCACGGTGTGTTATTATATAATATACAGTGTTATATCCAGTAACGCACGGTGTGTTATTATATAATATACAGTGTTATACCCAGTAACGCACGGTGTGTTATTATATAATATATACAGTGTTATACCCAGTAACGCACGGTGTGTTATTATATAATATACAGTGTTATACCCAGTAACGCACGGTGTGTTATTATATAATATATACAGTGTTATACCCAGTAACGCACGGTGTGTTATTATATAATATACAGTGTTATATCCAGTAACGCACGGTGTGTTATTATATAATATACAGTGTTATACCCAGTAACTCACGGTGTGTTATTATATAATATACAGTGTTATACCCAGTAACGCACGGTGTATTATTATATAATATACAGTGTTATACCCAGTAACGCACGGTGTGTTATTATACAATATACAGTGTTATATCCAGTAACGCACGGTGTGTTATTATATAATATATACAGTGTTATACCCAGTAACGCACGGTGTGTTATTATACAATATACAGTGTTATATCCAGTAACGCACCATGTGTTATTATATAATATACAGTGTTATATCCAGTAACGCACGGTGTGTTATTATACAATATACAGTGTTATATCCAGTAACGCACGGTGTGTTATTATACAATATACAGTGTTATATCCAGTAACGCACGGTGTGTTATTATATAATATACAGTGTTATATCCAGTAACGCACGGTGTGTTATTATATAATATACAGTGTTATATCCAGTAACGCACGGTGTGTTATTATACAATATACAGTGTTATATCCAGTAACGCACGGTGTGTTATTATATAATATATACAGTGTTATACCCAGTAACGCACGGTGTGTTATTATATAATATACAGTGTTATACCCAGTAACGCACGGTGTGTTATTATATAATATATACAGTGTTATACCCAGTAACGCACGGTGTGTTATTATACAATATACAGTGTTATACCCAGTAACGCACGGTGTTATTATATAATATACACAGTGTTATAGCCAGTAACGCACGGTGTGTTATTATATAATATACAGTGTTATACCCAGTAACGCACGGTGTGTTATTATACAATATACAGTGTTATATCCAGTAACGCACGGTGTGTTATTATATAATATACAGTGTTATACCCAGTAACGCACGGTGTGTTATTATACAATATACACAGTGTTATATCCAGTAACGCACGGTGTGTTATTATATAATATACAGTGTTATATCCAGTAACGCACGGTGTGTTATTATATAATATACAGTGTTATATCCAGTAACGCACGGTGTGTTATTATATAATATACAGTGTTATACCCAGTAACGCACGGTGTGTTATTATATAATATATACAGTGTTATACCCAGTAACGCACGGTGTGTTATTATATAATATATGCAGTGTTATACCCAGTAACGCACGGTGTTATTATACAATATACAGTGTTATATCCAGTAACGCACGGTGTGTTATTATACAATATACAGTGTTATACCCAGTAACGCACGGTGTGTTATTATACAATATACAGTGTTATACCCAGTAACGCACGGTGTGTTATTATATAATATACAGTGTTATATCCAGTAACGCACGGTGTGTTATTATATAATATACAGTGTTATACCCAGTAACGCACGGTGTGTTATTATACAATATACAGTGTTATACCCAGTAACGCACGGTGTGTTATTATACAATATACAGTGTTATATCCAGTAACGCACGGTGTGTTATTATACAATATACAGTGTTATACCCAGTAACGCACGGTGTGTTATTATATAATATACAGTGTTATATCCAGTAACGCACGGTGTGTTATTATATAATATACAGTGTTATACCCAGTAACGCACGGTGTGTTATTATATAATATACAGTGTTATACCCAGTAACGCACGGTGTGTTATTATATAATATATACAGTGTTATACCCAGTAACGCACGGTGTGTTATTATATAATACACAGTGTTATATCCAGTAACGCACGGTGTGTTATTATACAATATACAGTGTTATATCCAGTAACGCACGGTGTGTTATTATACAATATACAGTGTTATACCCAGTAACGCACGGTGTGTTATTATATAATATACAGTGTTATATCCAGTAACGCACGGTGTGTTATTATATAATATACACAGTGTTATACCCAGTAACGCACGGTGTGTTATTATACAATATACAGTGTTATATCCAGTAACGCACGGTGTGTTATTATACAATATACAGTGTTATATCCAGTAACGCACGGTGTGTTATTATACAATATACAGTGTTATACCCAGTAACGCACGGTGTGTTATTATACAATATACAGTGTTATATCCAGTAACGCATGGTGTGTTATTATACAATATACAGTGTTATACCCAGTAACGCACGGTGTGTTATTATATAATATACAGTGTTATATCCAGTAACGCACGGTGTGTTATTATACAATATACAGTGTTATACCCAGTAACGCACGGTGTGTTATTATATAATATACAGTGTTATATCCAGTAACACACGGTGTGTTATTATACAATATACAGTGTTATACCCAGTAACGCACGGTGTGTTATTATATAATATACAGTGTTATATCCAGTAACGCACGGTGTGTTATTATATAATATACAGTGTTATACCCAGTAACGCACGGTGTGTTATTATATAATATACAGTGTTATATCCAGTAACGCACGGTGTGTTATTATATAATATACAGTGTTATATCCAGTAACGCACGGTGTGTTATTATATAATATACAGTGTTATACCCAGTAACGCACGGTGTGTTATTATATAATATATACAGTGTTATACCCAGTAACGCACGGTGTTATTATATAATATACAGTGTTATACCCAGTAACGCACGGTGTGTTATTATATAATATACAGTGCTATATCCAGTAACGCACGGTGTGTTATTATACAATATACACAGTGTTATACCCAGTAACGCACGGTGTGTTATTATATAATATATACAGTGTTATATCCAGTAACGCACGGTGTGTTATTATATAATATACAATGTTATATCCAGTAACGCACGGTGTGTTATTATATAATATACACAGTGTTATACCCAGTAACACACGGTGTGTTATTATATAATACACAGTGTTATATCCAGTAACGCACGGTGTGTTATTATATAATATACAGTGTTATACCCAGTAACGCACGGTGTGTTATTATATAATATATACACTGTTATACCCAGTAACGCACGGTGTTATTATATAATATACACAGTGTTATACCCAATAACGCACGGTGTATTATTATATAATATATAAAGTGTTATATCCAGTAACACACGGTGTGTTATTATATAATCTACAGTGTTATACCCAGTAACGCACGGTGTTATTATATAATATACACAGTGTTATATCCAGTAACGCACGGTGTGTTATTATATAATATACAGTGTTATATCCAGTAACGCACGGTGTGTTATTATATAATATACACAGTGTTATATCCAGTAACGCACAGTGTGTTATTATACAATATACAGTGTTATACCCAGTAACGCACGGTGTTATTATATAATATACACAGTGTTATATCCAGTAACGCACGGTGTGTTATTATATAATATACAGTGTTATATCCAGTAACGCACGGTGTGTTATTATATAATATACACAGTGTTATATCCAGTAACGCACGGTGTGTTATTATATAATATACAGTGTTATATCCAGTAACGCACGGTGTGTTATTATATAATATACAGTGTTATACCCAGTAACGCACGGTGTGTTATTATATAATATATACAGTGTTATACCCAGTAACGCACGGTGTGTTATTATATAATATACAGTGTTATACCCAGTAACGCACGGTGTGTTATTATATAATATATACAGTGTTATACCCAGTAACGCACGGTGTGTTATTATATAATATACAGTGTTATATCCAGTAACGCACGGTGTGTTATTATATAATATACAGTGTTATACCCAGTAACTCACGGTGTGTTATTATATAATATACAGTGTTATACCCAGTAACGCACGGTGTATTATTATATAATATACAGTGTTATACCCAGTAACGCACGGTGTGTTATTATACAATATACAGTGTTATATCCAGTAACGCACGGTGTGTTATTATATAATATATACAGTGTTATACCCAGTAACGCACGGTGTGTTATTATACAATATACAGTGTTATATCCAGTAACGCACCATGTGTTATTATATAATATACAGTGTTATATCCAGTAACGCACGGTGTGTTATTATACAATATACAGTGTTATATCCAGTAACGCACGGTGTGTTATTATACAATATACAGTGTTATATCCAGTAACGCACGGTGTGTTATTATATAATATACAGTGTTATATCCAGTAACGCACGGTGTGTTATTATATAATATACAGTGTTATATCCAGTAACGCACGGTGTGTTATTATACAATATACAGTGTTATATCCAGTAACGCACGGTGTGTTATTATATAATATATACAGTGTTATACCCAGTAACGCACGGTGTGTTATTATATAATATACAGTGTTATACCCAGTAACGCACGGTGTGTTATTATATAATATATACAGTGTTATACCCAGTAACGCACGGTGTGTTATTATACAATATACAGTGTTATACCCAGTAACGCACGGTGTTATTATATAATATACACAGTGTTATAGCCAGTAACGCACGGTTTGTTATTATATAATATACAGTGTTATACCCAGTAACGCACGGTGTGTTATTATACAATATACAGTGTTATACCCAGTAACGCACGGTGTGTTATTATACAATATACAGTGTTATACCCAGTAACGCACGGTGTGTTATTATATAATATACACAGTGTTATACCCAGTAACGCACGGTGTGTTATTATATAATATACAGTGTTATACCCAGTAACGCACGGTGTGTTATTATATAATATACACAGTGTTATACCCAGTAACGCACGGTGTGTTATTATACAATATACAGTGTTATACCCAGTAACGCACGGTGTGTTATTATACAATATACACAGTGTTATACCCAGTAACGCACGGTGTGTTATTATACAATATACAGTGTTATACCCAGTAACGCACGGTGTGTTATTATACAATATACCGTGTTATACCCAGTAACGCACGGTGTGTTATTATACAATATACCGTGTTATACCCAGTAACGCACGGTGTGTTATTATATAATATACCGTGTTATACCCAGTAACGCACGGTGTGTTATTATACAATATACCGTGTTATACCCAGTAACGCACGGTGTGTTATTATACAATATACCGTGTTATACCCAGTAACGCACGGTGTGTTATTATACAATATACAGTGTTATACCCAGTAACGCACGGTGTGTTATTATATAATATACCGTGTTATACCCAGTAACGCACGGTGTGTTATTATACAATATACCGTGTTATACCCAGTAACGCACGGTGTGTTATTATATAATATACAGTGTCATATCCAGTAACGCACGGTGTGTTATTATACAATATACAGTGTTATACCCAGTAACGCACGGTGTTATTATATAATATACACAGTGTTATATCCAGTAACGCACGGTGTGTTATTATATAATATACAGTGTTATATCCAGTAACGCACGGTGTGTTATTATACAATATGCTGTGTTATACCCAGTAACGCACGGTGTGTTATTATATAATATACACAGTGTTATACCCAGTAACGCACGGTGTGTTATTATATAATATATACAGTGTTATATCCAGTAACGCACGGTGTGTTATTATATAATATACACAGTGTTATACCCAGTAACGCACGGTGTATTATTATATAATATATACAGTGTTATATCCAGTAACGCACGGTGTGTTATTATATAATATACACAGTGTTATACCCAGTAACGCACGGTGTGTTATTATATAATATACAGTGTTATACCCAGTAACGCACGGTGTGTTATTCTATAATATATACAGTGTTATATCCAGTAACGCACGGTGTGTTATTATATAATATACACAGTGTTATACCCAGTAACGCACGGTGTATTATTATATAATATATACACTGTTATACCCAGTAACGCACGGTGTTATTATATAATATACACAGTGTTATACCCAATAACGCACGGTGTATTATTATATAATATATAAAGTGTTATATCCAGTAACACACGGTGTGTTATTATATAATCTACAGTGTTATACCCAGTAACGCACGGTGTTATTATATAATATACACAGTGTTATATCCAGTAACGCACGGTGTGTTATTATATAATATACAGTGTTATATCCAGTAACGCACGGTGTGTTATTATATAATATACACAGTGTTATATCCAGTAACGCACAGTGTGTTATTATACAATATACAGTGTTATACCCAGTAACGCACGGTGTGTTATTATATAATATACACAGTGTTATATCCAGTAACGCACGGTGTGTTATTATATAATATACAGTGTTATATCCAGTAACGCACGGTGTGTTATTATATAATATACACAGTGTTATATCCAGTAACGCACGGTGTGTTATTATATAATATACAGTGTTATATCCAGTAACGCACGGTGTGTTATTATATAATATACAGTGTTATACCCAGTAACGCACGGTGTGTTATTATATAATATATACAGTGTTATACCCAGTAACGCACGGTGTGTTATTATATAATATACAGTGTTATACCCAGTAACGCACGGTGTGTTATTATATAATATATACAGTGTTATACCCAGTAACGCACGGTGTGTTATTATATAATATACAGTGTTATATCCAGTAACGCACGGTGTGTTATTATATAATATACAGTGTTATACCCAGTAACTCACGGTGTGTTATTATATAATATACAGTGTTATACCCAGTAACGCACGGTGTATTATTATATAATATACAGTGTTATACCCAGTAACGCACGGTGTGTTATTATACAATATACAGTGTTATATCCAGTAACGCACGGTGTGTTATTATATAATATATACAGTGTTATACCCAGTAACGCACGGTGTGTTATTATACAATATACAGTGTTATATCCAGTAACGCACCATGTGTTATTATATAATATACAGTGTTATATCCAGTAACGCACGGTGTGTTATTATACAATATACAGTGTTATATCCAGTAACGCACGGTGTGTTATTATACAATATACAGTGTTATATCCAGTAACGCACGGTGTGTTATTATATAATATACAGTGTTATATCCAGTAACGCACGGTGTGTTATTATATAATATACAGTGTTATATCCAGTAACGCACGGTGTGTTATTATACAATATACAGTGTTATATCCAGTAACGCACGGTGTGTTATTATATAATATATACAGTGTTATACCCAGTAACGCACGGTGTGTTATTATATAATATACAGTGTTATACCCAGTAACGCACGGTGTGTTATTATATAATATATACAGTGTTATACCCAGTAACGCACGGTGTGTTATTATACAATATACAGTGTTATACCCAGTAACGCACGGTGTTATTATATAATATACACAGTGTTATAGCCAGTAACGCACGGTGTGTTATTATATAATATACAGTGTTATACCCAGTAACGCACGGTGTGTTATTATACAATATACAGTGTTATATCCAGTAACGCACGGTGTGTTATTATATAATATACAGTGTTATACCCAGTAACGCACGGTGTGTTATTATACAATATACACAGTGTTATATCCAGTAACGCACGGTGTGTTATTATATAATATACAGTGTTATATCCAGTAACGCACGGTGTGTTATTATATAATATACAGTGTTATATCCAGTAACGCACGGTGTGTTATTATATAATATACAGTGTTATACCCAGTAACGCACGGTGTGTTATTATATAATATATACAGTGTTATACCCAGTAACGCACGGTGTGTTATTATATAATATATGCAGTGTTATACCCAGTAACGCACGGTGTTATTATACAATATACAGTGTTATATCCAGTAACGCACGGTGTGTTATTATACAATATACAGTGTTATACCCAGTAACGCACGGTGTGTTATTATACAATATACAGTGTTATACCCAGTAACGCACGGTGTGTTATTATATAATATACAGTGTTATATCCAGTAACGCACGGTGTGTTATTATATAATATACAGTGTTATACCCAGTAACGCACGGTGTGTTATTATACAATATACAGTGTTATACCCAGTAACGCACGGTGTGTTATTATACAATATACAGTGTTATATCCAGTAACGCACGGTGTGTTATTATACAATATACAGTGTTATACCCAGTAACGCACGGTGTGTTATTATATAATATACAGTGTTATATCCAGTAACGCACGGTGTGTTATTATATAATATACAGTGTTATACCCAGTAACGCACGGTGTGTTATTATATAATATACAGTGTTATACCCAGTAACGCACGGTGTGTTATTATATAATATATACAGTGTTATACCCAGTAACGCACGGTGTGTTATTATATAATACACAGTGTTATATCCAGTAACGCACGGTGTGTTATTATACAATATACAGTGTTATATCCAGTAACGCACGGTGTGTTATTATACAATATACAGTGTTATACCCAGTAACGCACGGTGTGTTATTATATAATATACAGTGTTATATCCAGTAACGCACGGTGTGTTATTATATAATATACACAGTGTTATACCCAGTAACGCACGGTGTGTTATTATACAATATACAGTGTTATATCCAGTAACGCACGGTGTGTTATTATACAATATACAGTGTTATATCCAGTAACGCACGGTGTGTTATTATACAATATACAGTGTTATACCCAGTAACGCACGGTGTGTTATTATACAATATACAGTGTTATATCCAGTAACGCATGGTGTGTTATTATACAATATACAGTGTTATACCCAGTAACGCACGGTGTGTTATTATATAATATACAGTGTTATATCCAGTAACGCACGGTGTGTTATTATACAATATACAGTGTTATACCCAGTAACGCACGGTGTGTTATTATATAATATACAGTGTTATATCCAGTAACACACGGTGTGTTATTATACAATATACAGTGTTATACCCAGTAACGCACGGTGTGTTATTATATAATATACAGTGTTATATCCAGTAACGCACGGTGTGTTATTATATAATATACAGTGTTATACCCAGTAACGCACGGTGTGTTATTATATAATATACAGTGTTATATCCAGTAACGCACGGTGTGTTATTATATAATATACAGTGTTATATCCAGTAACGCACGGTGTGTTATTATATAATATACAGTCTTATACCCAGTAACGCACGGTGTGTTATTATATAATATATACAGTGTTATACCCAGTAACGCACGGTGTTATTATATAATATACAGTGTTATACCCAGTAACGCACGGTGTGTTATTATATAATATACAGTGTTATATCCAGTAACGCACGGTGTGTTATTATACAATATACACAGTGTTATACCCAGTAACGCACGGTGTGTTATTATATAATATATACAGTGTTATATCCAGTAACGCACGGTGTGTTATTATATAATATACAATGTTATATCCAGTAACGCACGGTGTGTTATTATATAATATACACAGTGTTATACCCAGTAACACACGGTGTGTTATTATATAATACACAGTGTTATATCCAGTAACGCACGGTGTGTTATTATATAATATACAGTGTTATACCCAGTAACGCACGGTGTGTTATTATATAATATATACAGTGTTATACCCAGTAACGCACGGTGTGTTATTATATAATATACAGTGTTATACCCAGTAACGCACGGTGTGTTATTATATAATATACAGTGTTATACCCAGTAACGCACGGTGTGTTATTATATAATATACAGTGTTATACCCAGTAACGCATGGTGTGTTATTATATAATATATACAGTGTTATACCCAGTAACGCACGGTGTGTTATTATATAATATACAGTGTTATACCCAGTAACGCACGGTGTGTTATTATATAATATACAGTGTTATATCCAGTAACGCACGGTGTGTTATTATATAATATACAGTGTTATACCCAGTAACGCACGGTGTGTTATTATACAATATACAGTGTTATATCCAGTAACACACGGTGTGTTATTATATAATATATACAGTGTTATACCCAGTAACGCACGGTGTGTTATTATATAACATACAGTGTTATACCCAGTAACGCACGGTGTGTTATTATATAATATATACAGTGTTATATCCAGTAACGCACGGTGTGTTATTATATAATATACAGTGTTATACCCAGTAACGCACGGTGTGTTATTATATAATATATACAGTGTTATATCCAGTAACGCACGGTGTGTTATTATACAATATACAGTGTTATACCCAGTAACACACGGTGTGTTATTATATAATATACAGTGTTATACCCAGTAACGCACGGTGTGTTATTATATAATATACAGTGTTATATCCAGTAACGCACGGTGTGTTATTATATAATATGCAGTGTTATACCCAGTAACGCACGGTGTTATTATACAATATACAGTGTTATATCCAGTAACGCACGGTGTGTTATTATATAATATATACAGTGTTATACCCAGTAACGCACGGTGTGTTATTATATAATATATACAGTGTTATACCCAGTAACGCACGGTGTGTTATTATATAATATACAGTGTTATATCCAGTAACGCACGGTGTGTTATTATATAATATACACAGTGTTATACCCAGTAACGCACGGTGTGTTATTATATAATATACAGTGTTATATCCAGTAACGCACGGTGTGTTATTATATAATAAACACATTGTTACATCCAGTAACGCACGGTGTGTTATTATATAATATACAGTGTTATACCCAGTAACGCACGGTGTTATTATACAATATACAGTGTTATATCCAGTAACGCACGGTGTGTTATTATACAATATACAGTGTTATATCCAGTAACGCACGGTGTGTTATTATATAATATACAGTGTTATACCCAGTAACACACGGTGTGTTATTATACAATATACAGTGTTATACCCAGTAACGCACGGTGTTATTATACAATATACAGTGTTATACCCAGTAACACACGGTGTGTTATTATACAATATACAGTGTTATACCCAGTAACGCACGGTGTTATTATACAATATACAGTGTTATATCCAGTAACGCACGGTGTTATTATACAATATACAGTGTTATACCCAGTAACGCACGGTGTGTTATTATACAATATACAGTGTTATATCCAGTAACGCACGGTGTGTTATTATACAATATACAGTGTTATATCCAGTAACACACGGTGTGTTATTATATAATATACAGTGTTATACCCAGTAACGCACGGTGTGTTATTTTACAATATACAGTGTTATACCCAGTAACGCACGGTGTTATTATACAATATACAGTGTTATATCCAGTAACGCACGGTGTGTTATTATATAATATATACAGTGTTATACCCAGTAACGCACGGTGTGTTATTATATAATATACAGTGTTATATCCAGTAACGCACGGTGTGTTATTATATAATATATACAGTGTTATACCCAGTAACGCACGGTGTGTTATTATATAATATACAGTGTTATATCCAGTAACGCACGGTGTGTTATTATATAATATACACAGTGTTATACCCAGTAACGCACGGTGTGTTATTATATAATATACAGTGTTATATCCAGTAACGCACGGTGTGTTATTATATAATAAACACATTGTTACATCCAGTAACGCACGGTGTGTTATTATATAATATACAGTGTTATACCCAGTAACGCACGGTGTTATTATACAATATACAGTGTTATATCCAGTAACGCACGGTGTGTTATTATACAATATACACAGTGTTATATCCAGTAACACACGGTGTGTTATTATATAATATACAGTGTTATACCCAGTAACACACGGTGTGTTATTATATAATATACACAGTGTTATATCCAGTAACGCACGGTGTGTTATTATATAATATACAGTGTTATACCCAGTAACACACGGTGTGTTATTATATAATATACAGTGTTATACCCAGTAACGCACGGTGTTATTATACAATATACAGTGTTATATCCAGTAACGCACGGTGTGTTATTATATAATATACAGTGTTATACCCAGTAACACACGGTGTGTTATTATATAATATACAGTGTTATACCCAGTAACGCACGGTGTGTTATTATATAATATACAGTGTTATACCCAGTAACGCACGGTGTTATTATACAATATACAGTGTTATACCCAGTAACGCACGGTGTGTTATTATATAATATACAGTGTTATATCCAGTAACGCAGGGTGTGTTACTATACAATATACAGTGTTATACCCAGTAACGCACGGTGTTATTATACAATATACAGTGTTATATCCAGTAACGCACGGTGTTATTATACAATATACAGTGTTATACCCAGTAACGCACGGTGTGTTATTATACAATATACAGTGTTATATCCAGTAACGCACGGTGTGTTATTATACAATATACAGTGTTATATCCAGTAACACACGGTGTGTTATTATATAATATACAGTGTTATACCCAGTAACGCACGGTGTGTTATTATATAATATACAGTGTTATACCCAGTAACGCACGGTGTGTTATTATATAATATACAGTGTTATCCCCAGTAACGCACGGTGTGTTATTATATAATATACAGTGTTATATCCAGTAACGCACGGTGTGTTATTATATAATAAACACATTGTTACATCCAGTAACGCACGGTGTGTTATTATATAATATACAGTGTTATACCCAGTAACGCACGGTGTTATTATACAATATACAGTGTTATATCCAGTAACGCACGGTGTGTTATTATACAATATACAGTGTTATATCCAGTAACGCACGGTGTGTTATTATATAATATACAGTGTTATACCCAGTAACGCACGGTGTTATTATACAATATACAGTGTTATACCCAGTAACGCACGGTGTGTTATTATATAATATACAGTGTTATATCCAGTAACGCACGGTGTGTTATTATATAATATACAGTGTTATACCCAGTAACGCACGGTGTGTTATATAATATACAGTGTTATACCCAGTAACGCACGGTGTGTTATTATATAATATACAGTGTTATACCCAGTAACGCACGGTGTGTTATTATATAATATACAGTGTTATACCCAGTAACGCACGGTGTGTTATTATATAATATACAGTGTTATACCCAGTAACGCACGGTGTGTTATTATATAATATACAGTGTTATACCCAGTAACGCACGGTGTGTTATTATATAATATACAGTGTTATATCCAGTAACGCACGGTGTGTTATTATATAATATACAGTGTTATACCCAGTAACGCACGGTGTGTTATTATATAATATACAGTGTTATACCCAGTAACGCACGGTGTGTTATTATATAATATACAGTGTTATACCCAGTAACGCACGGTGTGTTATTATATAATATACAGTGTTATACCCAGTAACGCACGGTGTGTTATTATATAATATATACAGTGTTATACCCAGTAACACACGGTGTGTTATTATATAATATATACAGTGTTATACCCAGTAGCGCACGGTGTGTTATTATACAATATACAGTGTTATATCCAGTAACGCACGGTGTGTTATTATATAATATACAGTGTTAAACCCAGTAACGCACGGTGTGTTATTATATAATATATACAGTGTTATACCCAGTAACGCACGGTGTGTTATTATACAATATACAGTGTTATATCCAGTAACGCACGGTGTGTTATTATATAATATACAGTGTTATACCCAGTAACGCACGGTGTGTTATTATACAATATACAGTGTTATATCCAGTAACGCACGGTGTGTTATTATATAATATACAGTGTTATACCCAGTAACGCACGGTGTGTTATTATATAATATATACAGTGTTATACCCAGTAACGCACGGTGTTATTATATAATATACACAGTGTTATATCCAGTAACGCACGGTGTGTTATTATATAATATACAGTGTTATACCCAGTAACGCACGGTGTGTTATTATATAATATATACAGTGTTATACCCAGTAACGCACGGTGTGTTATTATATAATATATACAGTGTTATATCCAGTAACGCACGGTGTGTTATTATACAATATACACAGTGTTAGACCCAGTAACGCACGGTGTGTTATTATACAATATACACAGTGTTATACCCAGTAACGCACGGTGTGTTATTATATAATATATACAGTGTTATATCCAGTAACGCACGGTGTGTTATTATACAATATACACAGTGTTAGACCCAGTAACGCACGGTGTGTTATTATACAATATACACAGTGTTATACCCAGTAACGCACGGTGTGTTATTATATAATATACAGTGTTATACCCAGTAACGCACGGTGTTATTATATAATATACAGTGTTATATCCAGTAACGCACGGTGTGTTATTATACAATATACAGTGTTATACCCAGTAACGCACGGTGTGTTATTATATAATATACAGTGTTATACCCAGTAACGCACGGTGTGTTATTATACAATATACAGTGTTATACCCAGTAACGCACGGTGTGTTATTATATAATATACAGTGTTATACCCAGTAACGCACGGTGTGTTATTATATAATATACAGTGTTATATCCAGTAACGCACGGTGTGTTATTATATAATATACACAGTGTTATATCCAGTAACGCACGGTGTGTTATTATATAATATACAGTGTTATACCCAGTAACACACGGTGTGTTATTATATAATATACAGTGTTATACCCAGTAACGCACGGTGTGTTATTATATAATATACAGTGTTATACCCAGTAACACACGGTGTGTTATTATATAATATACACAGTGTTATATCCAGTAACGCACGGTGTGTTATTATATAATATACAGTGTTATACCCAGTAACACACGGTGTGTTATTATATAATATACAGTGTTATATCCAGTAACGCACGGTGTGTTATTATATAATATACACAGTGTTATATCCAGTAACGCACGGTGTGTTATTATATAATATACAGTGTTATACCCAGTAACGCACGGTGTGTTATTATATAATATACAGTGTTATACCCAGTAACGCACGGTGTGTTATTATATAATATACAGTGTTATACCCAGTAACGCACGGTGTGTTATTATACAATATACACAGTGTTAGACCCAGTAACGCACGGTGTGTTATTATACAATATACACAGAGTTATACCCAGTAACGCACGGTGTGTTATTATATAATATATACAGTGTTATATCCAGTAACGCACGGTGTGTTATTATACAATATACACAGTGTTAGACCCAGTAACGCACGATGTGTTATTATACAATATACACAGTGTTATACCCAGTAACGCACGGTGTGTTATTATATAATATACAGTGTTATACCCAGTAACGCACGGTGTTATTATATAATATACAGTGTTATATCCAGTAACGCACGGTGTGTTATTATACAATATACAGTGTTATACCCAGTAACGCACGGTGTGTTATTATATAATATACAGTGTTATATCCAGTAACGCACGGTGTGTTATTATACAATATACAGTGTTATACCCAGTAACGCACGGTGTGTTATTATATAATATACAGTGTTATACCCAGTAACGCACGGTGTGTTATTATATAATATACAGTGTTATATCCAGTAACGCACGGTGTGTTATTATACAATATACAGTGTTATACCCAGTAACGCACGGTGTGTTATTATATAATATACAGTGTTATATCCAGTAACGCACGGTGTGTTATTATATAATATACACAGTGTTATATCCAGTAACGCACGGTGTGTTATTATATAATATACAGTGTTATACCCAGTAACACACGGTGTGTTATTATATAATATACAGTGTTATACCCAGTAACGCACGGTGTGTTATTATATAATATACAGTGTTATACCCAGTAACACACGGTGTGTTATTATATAATATACACAGTGTTATATCCAGTAACGCACGGTGTGTTATTATATAATATACAGTGTTATACCCAGTAACACACGGTGTGTTATTATATAATATACAGTGTTATATCCAGTAACGCACGGTGTGTTATTATATAATATACACAGTGTTATATCCAGTAACGCACGGTGTGTTATTATATAATATACAGTGTTATACCCAGTAACGCACGGTGTGTTATTGTATAATATACAGTGTTATACCCAGTAACGCACGGTGTGTTATTATATAATATACAGTGTTATACCCAGTAAAGCACGGTGTGTTATTATATAATATACAGTGTTATATCCAGTAACGCACGGTGTTATTATATAATATACAGTGTTATACCCAGTAACGCACGGTGTGTTATTATATAATATACAGTGTTATACCCAGTAACGCACGGTGTGTTATTATATAATATACACAGTGTTATACCCAGTAACGCACGGTGTGTTATTATATAATATACAGTGTTATACCCAGTAACGCACGGTGTGTTATTATATAATATACACAGTGTTATACCCAGTAACGCACGGTGTGTTATTATATAATATACAGTGTTATACCCAGTAACGCACGGTGTGTTATTATATAATAAACACAGTGTTATACCCAGTAACGCACGGTGTGTTATTATATAATATACAGTGTTATACCCAGTAACGCACGGTGTTATTATATAATATACAGTGTTATACCCAGTAACGCACGGTGTGTTATTATATAATATACACAGTGTTATACCCAGTAACGCACGGTGTTATTATATAATATGCAGTGTTATATCCAGTAACGCACGGTGTGTTATTATACAATATACAGTGTTATACCCAGTAACGCACGGTGTGTTATTATATAATATACAGTGTTATATCCAGTAACGCACGGTGTGTTATTATATAATATACAGTGTTATATCCAGTAACACACGGTGTGTTATTATATAATATACAGTGTTATACCCAGTAACGCACGGTGTGTTATTATATAATATACAGTGTTATATCCAGTAACACACGGTGTGTTATTATATAATATATACAGTGTTATATCCAGTAACACACGGTGTGTTATTATATAATATACAGTGTTATACCCAGTAACGCACGGTGTGTTATTATATAATATACAGTGTTATATCCAGTAACGCACGGTGTGTTATTATATAATATACAGTGTTATACCCAGTAACGCACGGTGTGTTATTATATAATATACAGTGTTATACCCAGTAACGCACGGTGTTATTATATAATATACAGTGTTATACCCAGTAACGCACGGTGTGTTATTATATAATATACAGTGTTATACCCAGTAACGCACGGTGTTATTATATAATATACAGTGTTATATCCAGTAACGCACGGTGTGTTATTATACAATATACAGTGTTATACCCAGTAACGCACGGTGTGTTATTATATAATATACAGTGTTATATCCAGTAACGCACGGTGTGTTATTATATAATATACAGTGTTATATCCAGTAACGCACGGTGTGTTATTATATAATATACAGTGTTATACCCAGTAACGCACGGTGTGTTATTATATAATATACAGTGTTATATCCAGTAACGCACGGTGTGTTATTATATAATATACAGTGTTATATCCAGTAACACACGGTGTGTTATTATATAATATACAGTGTTATATCCAGTAACGCACGGTGTGTTATTATATAATATACACAGTGTTATATCCAGTAACACACGGTGTGTTATTATATAATATACAGTGTTATACCCAGTAACGCACGGTGTGTTATTATATAATATACAGTGTTATATCCAGTAACGCACGGTGTGTTATTATATAATATACAGTGTTATACCCAGTAACGCACGGTGTGTTATTATATAATATACAGTGTTATATCCAGTAACGCACGGTGTGTTATTATATAATATACAGTGTTATATCCAGTAACACACGGTGTGTTATTATATAATATACAGTGTTATACCCAGTAACGCACGGTGTTATTATATAATATACAGTGTTATATCCAGTAACGCACGGTGTGTTATTATACAATATACAGTGTTATACCCAGTAACGCACGGTGTGTTATTATATAATATACAGTGTTATACCCAGTAACGCACGGTGTGTTATTATATAATATACAGTGTTATATCCAGTAACACACGGTGTGTTATTATATAATATACAGTGTTATACCCAGTAACGCACGGTGTGTTATTATATAATATACAGTGTTATATCCAGTAACGCACGGTGTGTTATTATACAATATACAGTGTTATACCCAGTAACGCACGGTGTGTTATTATACAATATACAGTGTTATACCCAGTAACACACGGTGTGTTATTATATAATATACAGTGTTATATCCAGTAACGCACGGTGTGTTATTATACAATATACAGTGTTATACCCAGTAACGCACGGTGTGTTATTATATAATATACAGTGTTATACCCAGTAACGCACGGTGTGTTATTATATAATATACAGTGTTATATCCAGTAACGCACGGTGTTATTATATAATATACAGTGTTATACCCAGTAACGCACGGTGTGTTATTATATAATATATACAGTGTTATACCCAGTAACGCACGGTGTTATTATATAATATACACAGTGTTATACCCAGTAACGCACGGTGTGTTATTATATAATATATACAGTGTTATACCCAGTAACGCACGGTGTTATTATATAATATACACAGTGTTATATCCAGTAACGCACGGTGTGTTATTATATAATATACAGTGTTATATCCAGTAACGCACGGTGTGTTATTATACAATATACAGTGTTATATCCAGTAACGCACGGTGTGTTATTATATAATATACAGTGTTATACCCAGTAACGCACGGTGTTATTATATAATATACACAGTGTTATACCCAGTAACGCACGGTGTTATTATATAATATACACAGTGTTATATCCAGTAACGCACGGTGTGTTATTATACAATATACAGTGTTATACCCAGTAACGCACGGTGTGTTATTATATAATACACAGTGTTATATCCAGTAACGCACGGTGTGTTATTATATAATATACAGTGTTATACCCAGTAACGCACGGTGTGTTATTATATAATATACAGTGTTATACCCAGTAACGCACGGTGTGTTATTATATAATATACACAGTGTTATACCCAGTAACGCACGGTGTGTTATTATATAATATACACAGTGTTATACCCAGTAACGCACGGTGTGTTATTATATAATATACAGTTTTATATCCAGTAACGCACGGTGTGTTATTATATAATATACAGTGTTATACCCAGTAACGCACGGTGTGTTATTATATAATATACACAGTGTTATACCCAGTAACGCACGGTGTGTTATTATATAATATACAGTTTTATATCCAGAAACGCACGGTGTGTTATTATATAATATACACAGTGTTATACCCAGTAACGCACGGTGTGTTATTATATAATATACAGTTTTATATCCAGTAACGCACGGTGTGTTATTATATAATATACAGTGTTATACCCAGTAACGCACGGTGTGTTATTATATAATATACACAGTGTTATACCCAGTAACGCACGGTGTGTTATTATATAATATACAGTTTTATATCCAGTAACGCACGGTGTGTTATTATATAATATACAGTGTTATATCCAGTAACGCACGGTGTTATTATATAATATATACAGTGTTATACCCAGTAACGCACGGTGTTATTATATAATATATACAGTGTTATACCCAGTAACGCACGGTGTGTTATTATACAATATACAGAGTTATACCCAGTAACGCACGGTGTGTTATTATATAATATACAGTGTTATACCCAGTAACGCACGGTGTGTTATTATATAATATACACAGTGTTATACCCAGTAACGCACGGTGTGTTATTATACAATATACAGAGTTATACCCAGTAACGCACGGTGTGTTATTATATAATATACAGTGTTATACCCAGTAACGCACGGTGTGTTATTATATAATATACAGTGTTATACCCAGTAACGCACGGTGTGTTATTATATAATATACAGTGTTATACCCAGTAACGCACGGTGTGTTATTATATAATATACAGTGTTATACCCAGTAACGCACGGTGTGTTATTATATAATATACAGTGTTATACCCAGTAACGCACGGTGTGTTATTATATAATATACACAGTGTTATACCCAGTAACGCACGGTGTGTTATTATACAATATACAGAGTTATACCCAGTAACGCACGGTGTGTTATTATATAATATACACAGTGTTATATCAAGTAACGCAGAGTGTGTTATTATATAATATACAGTGTTATACCCAGTAACGCACGGTGTTATTATATAATATACACAGTGTTATACCCAGTAACGCACGGTGTGTTATTATATAATATACAGTGTTATACCCAGTAACGCACGGTGTGTTATTATACAATATACAGTGTTATACCCAGTAACACACGGTGTGTTATTATATAATATACAGTGTTATATCCAGTAACGCACGGTGTGTTATTATACAATATACAGTGTTATACCCAGTAACGCACGGTGTGTTATTATATAATATACAGTGTTATACCCAGTAACGCACGGTGTGTTATTATATAATATACAGTGTTATATCCAGTAACGCACGGTGTTATTATATAATATACAGTGTTATACCCAGTAACGCACGGTGTGTTATTATATAATATATACAGTGTTATACCCAGTAACGCACGGTGTTATTATATAATATACACAGTGTTATACCCAGTAACGCACGGTGTGTTATTATATAATATATACAGTGTTATACCCAGTAACGCACGGTGTTATTATATAATATACACAGTGTTATATCCAGTAACGCACGGTGTGTTATTATATAATATACAGTGTTATATCCAGTAACGCACGGTGTGTTATTATACAATATACAGTGTTATATCCAGTAACGCACGGTGTGTTATTATATAATATACAGTGTTATACCCAGTAACGCACGGTGTTATTATATAATATACACAGTGTTATACCCAGTAACGCACGGTGTTATTATATAATATACACAGTGTTATATCCAGTAACGCACGGTGTGTTATTATACAATATACAGTGTTATACCCAGTAACGCACGGTGTGTTATTATATAATACACAGTGTTATATCCAGTAACGCACGGTGTGTTATTATATAATATACAGTGTTATACCCAGTAACGCACGGTGTGTTATTATATAATATACAGTGTTATACCCAGTAACGCACGGTGTGTTATTATATAATATACACAGTGTTATACCCAGTAACGCACGGTGTGTTATTATATAATATACACAGTGTTATACCCAGTAACGCACGGTGTGTTATTATATAATATACAGTTTTATATCCAGTAACGCACGGTGTGTTATTATATAATATACAGTGTTATACCCAGTAACGCACGGTGTGTTATTATATAATATACACAGTGTTATACCCAGTAACGCACGGTGTGTTATTATATAATATACAGTTTTATATCCAGAAACGCACGGTGTGTTATTATATAATATACACAGTGTTATACCCAGTAACGCACGGTGTGTTATTATATAATATACAGTTTTATATCCAGTAACGCACGGTGTGTTATTATATAATATACAGTGTTATACCCAGTAACGCACGGTGTGTTATTATATAATATACACAGTGTTATACCCAGTAACGCACGGTGTGTTATTATATAATATACAGTTTTATATCCAGTAACGCACGGTGTGTTATTATATAATATACAGTGTTATATCCAGTAACGCACGGTGTTATTATATAATATATACAGTGTTATACCCAGTAACGCACGGTGTTATTATATAATATATACAGTGTTATACCCAGTAACGCACGGTGTGTTATTATACAATATACAGAGTTATACCCAGTAACGCACGGTGTGTTATTATATAATATACAGTGTTATACCCAGTAACGCACGGTGTGTTATTATATAATATACACAGTGTTATACCCAGTAACGCACGGTGTGTTATTATACAATATACAGAGTTATACCCAGTAACGCACGGTGTGTTATTATATAATATACAGTGTTATACCCAGTAACGCACGGTGTGTTATTATATAATATACAGTGTTATACCCAGTAACGCACGGTGTGTTATTATATAATATACAGTGTTATACCCAGTAACGCACGGTGTGTTATTATATAATATACAGTGTTATACCCAGTAACGCACGGTGTGTTATTATATAATATACAGTGTTATACCCAGTAACGCACGGTGTGTTATTATATAATATACACAGTGTTATACCCAGTAACGCACGGTGTGTTATTATACAATATACAGAGTTATACCCAGTAACGCACGGTGTGTTATTATATAATATACACAGTGTTATATCAAGTAACGCAGAGTGTGTTATTATATAATATACAGTGTTATACCCAGTAACGCACGGTGTTATTATATAATATACACAGTGTTATACCCAGTAACGCACGGTGTGTTATTATATAATATACAGTGTTATATCCAGTAACGCACGGTGTGTTATTATATAATATACACAGTGTTATACCCAGTAACGCACGGTGTGTTATTATATAATATACACAGTGTTATACCCAGTAACGCACGGTGTGTTATTATATAATATACACAGTGTTATACCCAGTAACACACGGTGTGTTATTATATAATATACAGTGTTATACCCAGTAACGCACGGTGTGTTATTATATAATATACAGTGTTATACCCAGTAACGCACGGTGTGTTATTATATAATATACAGTGTTATATCCAGTAACGCACGGTGTGTTATTATATAATATACACAGTGTTATACCCAGTAACGCACGGTGTGTTATTATATAATATACAGTGTTATACCCAGTAACGCACGGTGTGTTATTATATAATATACAGTGTTATATCCAGTAACGCACGGTGTGTTATTATATAATATACACAGTGTTATATCCAGTAACGCACGGTGTGTTATTATATAATATATACAGTGTTATACCCAGTAACGCACGGTGTGTTATTATATAATATATACAGTGTTATACCCAGTAACGCACGGTGTGTTATTATATAATATATACAGTGTTATATCCAGTAACACACGGTGTGTTATTATATAATATACACAGTGTTATACCCAGTAACGCACGGTGTGTTATTATATAATATACAGTGTTATATCCAGTAACGCACGGTGTGTTATTATATAATATATACAGTGTTATATCCAGTAACACACGGTGTGTTATTATACAATATACACAGTGTTATACCCAGTAACGCACGGTGTGTTATTATACAATATACAGTGTTATACCCAGTAACGCACGGTGTGTTATTATATAATATACAGTGTTATATCCAGTAACGCACGGTGTGTTATTATATAATATATACAGTGTTATACCCAGTAACGCACGGTGTGTTATTATATAATATACAGTGTTATATCCAGTAACGCACGGTCTGTTATTATATAATATACATTGTTATATCCAGTAACGCACGGTGTGTTATTATATAATATACAAAGTGTTATATCCAGTAACGCACGGTGTGTTATTATACAATATACAGTGTTATACCCAGTAACGCACGGTGTGTTATTATATAATATACAGTGTTATACCCAGTAACGCACGGTGTGTTATTATACAATATACAGTGTTATACCCAGTAACGCACGGTGTGTTATTATATAATATACAGTGTTATACCCAGTAACGCACGGTGTGTTATTATATAATATACAGTGTTATATCCAGTAACGCACGGTGTGTTATTATATAATATACAGTGTTATATCCAGTAACGCACGGTGTGTTATTATATAATATACAGTGTTATATCCAGTAACGCACGGTGTGTTATTATACAATATAAACAGTGTTATATCCAGTAACGCACGGTGTGTTATTATATAATATACAGTGTTATACCCAGTAACGCACGGTGTGTTATTATATAATATACAGTGTTATATCCAGTAACGCACGGTGTGTTATTATATAATATACAGTGTTATATCCAGTAACGCACGGTGTGTTATTATATAATATACAGTGTTATATCCAGTAACGCACGGTGTGTTATTATATAATATACAGTGTTATATCCAGTAACGCACGGTGTGTTATTATATAATATACAGTGTTATACCCAGTAACGCACGGTGTGTTATTATACAATATACAGTGTTATATCCAGTAACGCACGGTGTGTTATTATACAATATACAGTGTTATACCCAGTAACACACGGTGTGTTATTATACAATATACAGTGTTATATCCAGTAACGCACGGTGTGTTATTATACAATATACACAGTGTTATACCCAGTAACGCACGGTGTGTTATTATATAATATACAGTGTTATACCCAGTAACGCACGGTGTTATTATATAATATACACAGTGTTATACCCAGTAACGCACGGTGTTATTATATAATATACACAGTGTTATATCCAGTAACGCACGGTGTGTTATTATACAATATACAGTGTTATACCCAGTAACGCACGGTGTGTTATTATATAATACACAGTGTTATATCCAGTAACGCACGGTGTGTTATTATATAATATACAGTGTTATACCCAGTAACGCACGGTGTGTTATTATATAATATACAGTGTTATACCCAGTAACGCACGGTGTGTTATTATATAATATACACAGTGTTATACCCAGTAACGCACGGTGTGTTATTATATAATATACACAGTGTTATACCCAGTAACGCACGGTGTGTTATTATATAATATACAGTTTTATATCCAGTAACGCACGGTGTGTTATTATATAATATACAGTGTTATACCCAGTAACGCACGGTGTGTTATTATATAATATACACAGTGTTATACCCAGTAACGCACGGTGTGTTATTATATAATATACAGTTTTATATCCAGAAACGCACGGTGTGTTATTATATAATATACACAGTGTTATACCCAGTAACGCACGGTGTGTTATTATATAATATACAGTTTTATATCCAGTAACGCACGGTGTGTTATTATATAATATACAGTGTTATACCCAGTAACGCACGGTGTGTTATTATATAATATACACAGTGTTATACCCAGTAACGCACGGTGTGTTATTATATAATATACAGTTTTATATCCAGTAACGCACGGTGTGTTATTATATAATATACAGTGTTATATCCAGTAACGCACGGTGTTATTATATAATATATACAGTGTTATACCCAGTAACGCACGGTGTTATTATATAATATATACAGTGTTATACCCAGTAACGCACGGTGTGTTATTATACAATATACAGAGTTATACCCAGTAACGCACGGTGTGTTATTATATAATATACAGTGTTATACCCAGTAACGCACGGTGTGTTATTATATAATATACACAGTGTTATACCCAGTAACGCACGGTGTGTTATTATACAATATACAGAGTTATACCCAGTAACGCACGGTGTGTTATTATATAATATACAGTGTTATACCCAGTAACGCACGGTGTGTTATTATATAATATACAGTGTTATACCCAGTAACGCACGGTGTGTTATTATATAATATACAGTGTTATACCCAGTAACGCACGGTGTGTTATTATATAATATACAGTGTTATACCCAGTAACGCACGGTGTGTTATTATATAATATACAGTGTTATACCCAGTAACGCACGGTGTGTTATTATATAATATACACAGTGTTATACCCAGTAACGCACGGTGTGTTATTATACAATATACAGAGTTATACCCAGTAACGCACGGTGTGTTATTATATAATATACACAGTGTTATATCAAGTAACGCAGAGTGTGTTATTATATAATATACAGTGTTATACCCAGTAACGCACGGTGTTATTATATAATATACACAGTGTTATACCCAGTAACGCACGGTGTGTTATTATATAATATACAGTGTTATATCCAGTAACGCACGGTGTGTTATTATATAATATACACAGTGTTATACCCAGTAACGCACGGTGTGTTATTATATAATATACACAGTGTTATACCCAGTAACGCACGGTGTGTTATTATATAATATACACAGTGTTATACCCAGTAACACACGGTGTGTTATTATATAATATACAGTGTTATACCCAGTAACGCACGGTGTGTTATTATATAATATACAGTGTTATACCCAGTAACGCACGGTGTGTTATTATATAATATACAGTGTTATATCCAGTAACGCACGGTGTGTTATTATATAATATACACAGTGTTATACCCAGTAACGCACGGTGTGTTATTATATAATATACAGTGTTATACCCAGTAACGCACGGTGTGTTATTATATAATATACAGTGTTATATCCAGTAACGCACGGTGTGTTATTATATAATATACACAGTGTTATATCCAGTAACGCACGGTGTGTTATTATATAATATATACAGTGTTATACCCAGTAACGCACGGTGTGTTATTATATAATATATACAGTGTTATACCCAGTAACGCACGGTGTGTTATTATATAATATATACAGTGTTATATCCAGTAACACACGGTGTGTTATTATATAATATACACAGTGTTATACCCAGTAACGCACGGTGTGTTATTATATAATATACAGTGTTATATCCAGTAACGCACGGTGTGTTATTATATAATATATACAGTGTTATACCCAGTAACGCACGGTGTGTTATTATATAATATACACAGTGTTATACCCAGTAACACACGGTGTGTTATTATATAATATACACAGTGTTATACCCAGTAACGCACGGTGTGTTATTATATAATATACAGTGTTATATCCAGTAACGCACGGTGTGTTATTATATAATATATACAGTGTTATACCCAGTAACGCACGGTGTGTTATTATATAATATACAGTGTTATATCCAGTAACGCACGGTGTGTTATTATATAATATACATTGTTATATCCAGTAACGCACGGTGTGTTATTATATAATATACACAGTGTTATATCCAGTAACGCACGGTGTGTTATTATACAATATACAGTGTTATACCCAGTAACGCACGGTGTGTTATTATATAATATACAGTGTTATACCCAGTAACGCACGGTGTGTTATTATACAATATACAGTGTTATACCCAGTAACGCACGGTGTGTTATTATATAATATACAGTGTTATACCCAGTAACGCACGGTGTGTTATTATATAATATACAGTGTTATATCCAGTAACGCACGGTGTGTTATTATATAATATACAGTGTTATATCCAGTAACGCACGGTGTGTTATTATATAATATACAGTGTTATATCCAGTAACGCACGGTGTGTTATTATACAATATAAACAGTGTTATATCCAGTAACGCACGGTGTGTTATTATATAATATACAGTGTTATACCCAGTAACGCACGGTGTGTTATTATATAATATACAGTGTTATATCCAGTAACGCACGGTGTGTTATTATATAATATACAGTGTTATATCCAGTAACGCACGGTGTGTTATTATATAATATACAGTGTTATATCCAGTAACGCACGGTGTGTTATTATACAATATACAGTGTTATATCCAGTAACGCACGGTGTGTTATTATATAATATACAGTGTTATACCCAGTAACGCACGGTGTGTTATTATACAATATACAGTGTTATATCCAGTAACGCACGGTGTGTTATTATACAATATACAGTGTTATACCCAGTAACACACGGTGTGTTATTATACAATATACAGTGTTATATCCAGTAACGCACGGTGTGTTATTATACAATATACACAGTGTTATACCCAGTAACGCACGGTGTGTTATTATATAATATACAGTGTTATACCCAGTAACGCACGGTGTTATTATATAATATACACAGTGTTATATCCAGTAACGCACGGTGTGTTATTATATAATATACAGTGTTATACCCAGTAACGCACGGTGTGTTATTATATAATATACACAGTGTTATATCCAGTAACGCACGGTGTGTTATTATATAATATACAGTGTTATACCCAGTAACGCACGGTGTGTTATTATATAATATATACAGTGTTATATCCAGTAACGCACGCTGTGTTATTATATAATATATACAGTGTTATACCCAGTAACGCACGGTGTGTTATTATATAATATACAGTGTTATATCCAGTAACGCACGGTGTGTTATTATATAATATACAGTGTTATACCCAGTAACGCACGGTGTGTTATTATATAATATACAGTGTTATATCCAGTAACGCACGGTGTGTTATTATATAATATACAGTGTTATATCCAGTAACGCACGGTGTGTTATTATATAATATATACAGTGTTATACCCAGTAACACACGGTGTATTATTATATAATATACAGTGTTATATCCAGTAACGCACGGTGTGTTATTATATAATATACACAGTGTTATATCCAGTAACGCACGATGTGTTATTATATAATATACAGTGTTATACCCAGTAACGCACGGTGTGTTATTATATAATATATACAGTGTTATACCCAGAAACACACGGTGTATTATTATATAATATACAGTGTTATATCCAGTAACGCACGGTGTGTTATTATATAATATACACAGTGTTATATCCAGTAACGCACGATGTGTTATTATATAATATACAGTGTTATACCCAGTAACGCACGGTGTGTTATTATATAATATACACAGTGTTATATCCAGTAACGCACGGTGTGTTATTATATAATATACAGTGTTATATCCAGTAACGCACGGTGTGTTATTATATAATATACACAGTGTTATATCCAGTAACGCACGATGTGTTATTATATAATATACAGTGTTATACCCAGTAACGCACGGTGTGTTATTATATAATATATACAGTGTTATACCCAGTAACACACGGTGTATTATTATATAATATACAGTGTTATATCCAGTAACGCACGGTGTGTTATTATATAATATACACAGTGTTATATCCAGTAACGCACGATGTGTTATTATATAATATACAGTGTTATACCCAGTAACGCACGGTGTGTTATTATATAATATACGCAGTGTTATATCCAGTAACGCACGGTGTGTTATTATATAATATACAGTGTTATACCCAGTAACGCACGGTGTGTTATTATATAATATACACAGTGTTATATCCAGTAACGCACGGTGTGTTATTATATAATATACAGTGTTATACCCAGTAACGCACGCTGTGTTATTATATAATATACACAGTGTTATATCCAGTAACGCACGGTGTGTTATTATATAATATACACAGTGTTATATCCAGTAACGCACGGTGTGTTATTATATAATATACAGTGTTATACCCAGTAACGCACGGTGTGTTATTATATAATATACACAGTGTTATACCCAGTAACGCACGGTGTGTTATTATACAATATACAGTGTTATACCCAGTAACGCACGGTGTGTTATTATATAATATACACAGTGTTATATCCAGTAACGCACGGTGTGTTATTATACAATATAAACAGTGTTATATCCAGTAACGCACGGTGTGTTATTATATAATATACAGTGTTATACCCAGTAACGCACGGTGTGTTATTATATAATATACAGTGTTATATCCAGTAACGCACGGTGTGTTATTATATAATATACCGTGTTATATCCAGTAACGCACGGTGTGTTATTATATAATATACAGTGTTATATCCAGTAACGCACGGTGTGTTATTATATAATATACAGTGTTATATCCAGTAACGCACGGTGTGTTATTATATAATATACAGTGTTATATCCAGTAACGCACGGTGTGTTATTATACAATATAAACAGTGTTATATCCAGTAACGCACGGTGTGTTATTATATAATATACAGTGTTATACCCATAACGCACGGTGTGTTATTATATAATATACAGTGTTATATCCAGTAACGCACGGTGTGTTATTATATAATATACAGTGTTATATCCAGTAACGCACGGTGTGTTATTATATAATATACAGTGTTATATCCAGTAACGCACGGTGTGTTATTATATAATATACAGTGTTATACCCAGTAACGCACGGTGTGTTATTATATAATATACACAGTGTTATATCCAGTAACGCACGGTGTGTTATTATATAATATACAGTGTTATACCCGGTAACGCACGGTGTGTTATTATATAATATACACAGTGTTATATCCAGTAACGCACGGTGTGTTATTATATAATATACAGTGTTATATCCAGTAACGCACGGTGTGTTATTATATAATATACAGTGTTATATCCAGTAACGCACGGTGTGTTATTATACAATATAAACAGTGTTATATCCAGTAACGCACGGTGTGTTATTATATAATATACACAGTGTTATACCCAGTAACGCACGGTGTATTATTATATAATATACAGTGTTATACCCAGTAACGCACGGTGTGTTATTATATAATATACACAGTGTTATATCCAGTAACGCACGGTGTGTTATTATATAATATACAGTGTTATACCCAGTAACGCACGGTGTGTTATTATATAATATACACAGTGTTATATCCAGTAACGCACGGTGTGTTATTATATAATATACAGTGTTATACCCAGTAACGCACGGTGTGTTATTATATAATATACACAGTGTTATACCCAGTAACGCACGGTGTGTTATTATACAATATACACAGTGTTATATCCAGTAACGCACGGTGTGTTATTATATAATATACAGTGTTATACCCAGTAACGCACGGTGTGTTATTATACAATATACACAGTGTTATATCCAGTAACGCACGGTGTGTTATTATACAATATACACAGTGTTATATCCAGTAACGCACGGTGTGTTATTATATAATATACACAGTGTTATATCCAGTAACGCACGGTGTGTTATTATATAATATACAGTGTTATACCCAGTAACGCACGGTGTGTTATTATATAATATATACAGTGTTATATCCAGTAACGCACGATGTGTTATTATATAATATACAGTGTTATACCCAGTAACGCACGATGTGTTATTATATAATATACAGTGTTATACCCAGTAACGCACGGTGTGTTATTATATAATATACAGTGTTATATCCAGTAACGCACGGTGTGTTATTATATAATATACAGTGTTATACCCAGTAACGCACGGTGTTATTATATAATATATACAGTGTTATACCCAGTAACGCACGGTGTGTTATTATATAATATACAGTGTTATACCCAGTAACGCACGGTGTGTTATTATATAATATACAGTGTTATACCCAGTAACGCACGGTGTGTTATTATATAATATACACAGTGTTATATCCAGTAACGCACGGTGTGTTATTATACAATATACAGTGTTATACCCAGTAACGCATGGTGTGTTATTATATAATATACAGTGTTATACCCAGTAACGCACGGGGTGTTATTATATAATATACACAGTGTTATATCCAGTAACGCACGGTGTGTTATTATATAATATACACAGTGTTATACCCAGTACCGCACGGTGTGTTATTATATAATATACAGTGTTATACCCAGTAACGCACGATGTGTTATTATATAATATACAGTGTTATACCCAGTAACGCACGGTGTGTTATTATACAATATACAGTGTTATATCCAGTAACGCACGGTTTGTTATTATATAATATACACAGTGTTATATCCAGTAACGCACGGTGTGTTATTATACAATATACAGTGTTATACCCAGTAACGCACGGTGTGTTATTATATAATATACAGTGTTATACCCAGTAACGCACGGTGTGTTATTATATAATATACAGTGTTATATCCAGTAACGCACGGTGTGTTATTATATAATATACAGTGTTATACCCAGTAACGCACGGTGTGTTATTATACAATATACAGAGTGTTATACCCAGTAACGCACGGTGTGTTATTATATAATATACAGTGTTATACCCAGTAACGCACGGTGTGTTATTATATAATATATACAGTGTTATATCCAGTAACACACGGTGTGTTATTATCTAATATATACAGTGTTATACCCAGTAACGCACGATGTGTTATTATATAATATTCAGTGTTATACCCAGTAACGCACGGTGTGTTATTATATAATATACAGTGTTATACCCAGTAACGCACGGTGTGTTATTATATAATATACAGTGTTATATCCAGTAACGCACGGTGTGTTATTATACAATATACACAGTGTTATACCCAGTAACGCACGGTGTTATTATATAATATACACAGTGTTATATCCAGTAACGCACGGTGTGTTATTATATAATATATACAGTGTTATACCCAGTAACGCACGGTGTGTTATTATATAATATATACAGTGTTATACCCAGTAACGCACGGTGTGTTATTATATAATATATACAGTGTTATACCCAGTAACGCACGGTGTGTTATTATATAATATACAGTGTTATATCCAGTAACGCACGGTGTGTTATTATACAATATACACAGTGTTATATCCAGTAACGCACGGTGTGTTATTATATAATATATACAGTGTTATACCCAGTAACGCACGGTGTGTTATTATATAATATATACAGTGTTATACCCAGTAACGCACGGTGTGTTATTATATAATATATACAGTGTTATACCCAGTAACGCAGGGTGTGTTATTATATAATATATACAGTGTTATACCCAGTAACGCACGGTGTGTTATTATATAATATATACAGTGTTATACCCAGTAACGCACGGTGTGTTATTATATAATATATACAGTGTTATACCCAGTAACGCACGGTGTGTTATTATATAATATACAGTGTTATATCCAGTAACGCACGGTGTGTTATTATATAATATACAGTGTTATATCCAGTAACGCACGGTGTGTTATTATACAATATACAGTGTTATACCCAGTAACGCACGGTGTGTTATTATATAATATACAGTGTTATATCCAGTAACGCACGGTGTGTTATTATATAATATACAGTGTTATATCCAGTAACGCACGGTGTGTTATTATATAATATACACAGTGTTATACCCAGTAACGCACGGTGTGTTATTATACAATATACAGTGTTATACCCAGTAACGCACGGTGTGTTATTATATAATATAGACAGTGTTATACCCAGTAACGCACGGTGTGTTATTATATAATATACACAGTGTTATACCCAGTAACGCACGGTGTGTTATTATATAATATACAGTGTTATACCCAGTAACGCACGGTGTGTTATTATATAATATACAGTGTTATACCCAGTAACGCACGGTGTGTTATTATACAATATACAGTGTTATATCCAGTAACGCGCGGTGTGTTATTATACAATATACAGTGTTATATCCAGTAACGCACGGTGTGTTATTATATAATATACAGTGTTATATCCAGTAACGCACGGTGTTATTATATAATATACACAGTGTTATACCCAGTAACGCACGGTGTGTTATTATATAATATACAGTGTTATATCCAGTAACGCACGGTGTGTTATTATACAATATACAGTGTTATACCCAGTAACGCACGGTGTGTTATTATATAATATACAGTGTTATATCCAGTAACGCACGGTGTTATTATATAATATACACAGTGTTATACCCAGTAACGCATGGTGTGTTATTATATAATATACAGTGTTATATCCAGTAACGCACGGTGTGTTATTATACAATATACAGTGTTATACCCAGTAACGCACGGTGTGTTATTATATAATATACACAGTGTTATATCCAGTAACGCACGGTGTGTTATTATATAATATACAGTGTTATACCCAGTAACGCACGGTGTGTTATTATATAATATACAGTGTTATACCCAGTAACGCACGGTGTGTTATTATACAATATACAGTGTTATATCCAGTAACGCACGGTGTGTTATTATACAATATACAGTGTTATACCCAGTAACGCACGGTGTGTTATTATATAATATACAGTGTTATACCCAGTAACGCACGGTGTGTTATTATACAATATACAGTGTTATACCCAGTAACGCACGGTGTGTTATTATATAATATACAGTGTTATACCCAGTAACGCACGGTGTGTTATTATATAATATACAGTGTTATACCCAGTAACGCACGGTGTGTTATTATACAATATACAGTGTTATACCCAGTAACGCACGGTGTGTTATTATATAATATACACAGTGTTATATCCAGTAACGCACGGTGTGTTATTATATAATATACAGTGTTATACCCAGTAACGCACGGTGTGTTATTATATAATATACAGTGTTATACCCAGTAACGCACGGTGTGTTATTATACAATATACAGTGTTATATCCAGTAACGCACGGTGTGTTATTATACAATATACAGTGTTATACCCAGTAACGCACGGTGTGTTATTATATAATATACAGTGTTATACCCAGTAACGCACGGTGTGTTATTATACAATATACAGTGTTATATTCAGTAACGCACGGTGTGTTATTATATAATATACAGTGTTATACCCAGTAACGCACGGTGTGTTATTATATAATATACACAGTGTTATACCCAGTAACGCACGGTGTGTTATTATATAATATACAGTGTTATACCCAGTAACGCACGGTGTGTTATTATATAATATACAGTGTTATACCCAGTAACGCACGGTGTGTTATTATATAATATACACAGTGTTATACCCAGTAAGGCACGGTGTGTTATTATATAATATACACAGTGTTATATCCAGTAACGCACGGTGTGTTATTATACAATATACAGTGTTATATCCAGTAACGCACGGTGTGTTATTATATAATATATACAGTGTTATACCCAGTAACGCACGGTGTGTTATTATATAATATACAGTGTTATATCCAGTAACGCACGGTGTTATTATATAATATACACAGTGTTATACCCAGTAACGCACGGTGTGTTATTATATAATATACAGTGTTATACCCAGTAACGCACGGTGTGTTATTATATAATATACAGTGTTATATCCAGTAACGCACGGTGTGTTATTATATAATATACAGTGTTATACCCAGTAACGCAGAGTGTGTTATTATATAATATACAGTGTTATACCCAGTAACGCACGGTGTGTTATTATATAATATACAGTGTTATACCCAGTAACGCACGGTGTTATTATATAATATACACAGTGTTATATCCAGTAACGCACGGTGTGTTATTATACAATATACAGTGTTATACCCAGTAACGCACGGTGTGTTATTATATAATATACAGTGTTATACCCAGTAACGCACGGTGTGTTATTATATAATATACAGTGTTATACGCAGTAACGCACGGTGTGTTATTATTTAATATACAGTGTTATATCCAATAACGCACGGTGTGTTATTATATAATATACAGTGTTATACCCAGTAACGCACGGTGTGTTATTATACAATATACACAGTGTTATACCCAGTAACGCACGGTGTGTTATTATATAATATACAGTGTTATACCCAGTAACGCACGGTGTGTTATTATATAATATATACAGTGTTATATCCAGTAACACACGGTGTGTTATTATCTAATATATACAGTGTTATACCCAGTAACGCACGATGTGTTATTATATAATATTCAGTGTTATACCCAGTAACGCACGGTGTGTTATTATATAATATACAGTGTTATACCCAGTAACGCACGGTGTGTTATTATATAATATACAGTGTTATATCCAGTAACGCACGGTGTGTTATTATACAATATACACAGTGTTATACCCAGTAACGCACGGTGTTATTATATAATATACACAGTGTTATATCCAGTAACGCACGGTGTGTTATTATATAATATATACAGTGTTATACCCAGTAACGCACGGTGTGTTATTATATAATATATACAGTGTTATACCCAGTAACGCACGGTGTGTTATTATATAATATATACAGTGTTATACCCAGTAACGCACGGTGTGTTATTATATAATATACAGTGTTATATCCAGTAACGCACGGTGTGTTATTATACAATATACACAGTGTTATATCCAGTAACGCACGGTGTGTTATTATATAATATATACAGTGTTATACCCAGTAACGCACGGTGTGTTATTATATAATATATACAGTGTTATACCCAGTAACGCACGGTGTGTTATTATATAATATATACAGTGTTATACCCAGTAACGCACGGTGTGTTATTATATAATATATACAGTGTTATACCCAGTAACGCACGGTGTGTTATTATATAATATACACAGTGTTATACCCAGTAACGCACGGTGTGTTATTATATAATATATACAGTGTTATACCCAGTAACGCACGGTGTGTTATTATATAATATACAGTGTTATATCCAGTAACGCACGGTGTGTTATTATATAATATACAGTGTTATATCCAGTAACGCACGGTGTGTTATTATATAATATACAGTGTTATATCCAGTAACGCACGGTGTGTTATTATACAATATACAGTGTTATACCCAGTAACGCACGGTGTGTTATTATATAATATACAGTGTTATATCCAGTAACGCACGGTGTGTTATTATATAATATACAGTGTTATATCCAGTAACGCACGGTGTGTTATTATATAATATACACAGTGTTATACCCAGTAACGCACGGTGTGTTATTATACAATATACAGTGTTATACCCAGTAACGCACGGTGTGTTATTATATAATATAGACAGTGTTATACCCAGTAACGCACGGTGTGTTATTATATAATATACACAGTGTTATACCCAGTAACGCACGGTGTGTTATTATATAATATACAGTGTTATACCCAGTAACGCACGGTGTGTTATTATATAATATACAGTGTTATACCCAGTAACGCACGGTGTGTTATTATACAATATACAGTGTTATACCCAGTAACGCACGGTGTGTTATTATATAATATACACAGTGTTATATCCAGTAACGCACGGTGTGTTATTATACAATATACACAGTGTTATATCCAGTAACGCACGGTGTGTTATTATATAATATATACAGTGTTATACCCAGTAACGCACGGTGTGTTATTATATAATATATACAGTGTTATACCCAGTAACGCACGGTGTGTTATTATATAATATATACAGTGTTATACCCAGTAACGCACGGTGTGTTATTATATAATATATACAGTGTTATACCCAGTAACGCACGGTGTGTTATTATATAATATACACAGTGTTATACCCAGTAACGCACGGTGTGTTATTATATAATATATACAGTGTTATACCCAGTAACGCACGGTGTGTTATTATATAATATACAGTGTTATATCCAGTAACGCACGGTGTGTTATTATATAATATACAGTGTTATATCCAGTAACGCACGGTGTGTTATTATATAATATACAGTGTTATATCCAGTAACGCACGGTGTGTTATTATACAATATACAGTGTTATACCCAGTAACGCACGGTGTGTTATTATATAATATACAGTGTTATATCCAGTAACGCACGGTGTGTTATTATATAATATAGACAGTGTTATACCCAGTAACGCACGGTGTGTTATTATATAATATACACAGTGTTATACCCAGTAACGCACGGTGTGTTATTATATAATATACAGTGTTATACCCAGTAACGCACGGTGTGTTATTATATAATATACAGTGTTATACCCAGTAACGCACGGTGTGTTATTATACAATATACAGTGTTATATCCAGTAACGCACGGTGTGTTATTATACAATATACAGTGTTATATCCAGTAACGCACGGTGTGTTATTATATAATATACAGTGTTATATCCAGTAACGCACGGTGTTATTATATAATATACACAGTGTTATACCCAGTAACGCACGGTGTGTTATTATATAATATACAGTGTTATATCCAGTAACGCACGGTGTGTTATTATACAATATACAGTGTTATACCCAGTAACGCACGGTGTGTTATTATATAATATACAGTGTTATATCCAGTAACGCACGGTGTTATTATATAATATACACAGTGTTATACCCAGTAACGCACGGTGTGTTATTATATAATATACAGTGTTATATCCAGTAACGCACGGTGTGTTATTATACAATATACAGTGTTATACCCAGTAACGCACGGTGTGTTATTATATAATATACACAGTGTTATATCCAGTAACGCACGGTGTGTTATTATATAATATACAGTGTTATACCCAGTAACGCACGGTGTGTTATTATATAATATACAGTGTTATACCCAGTAACGCACGGTGTGTTATTATACAATATACAGTGTTATACCCAGTAACGCACGGTGTGTTATTATATAATATACAGTGTTATACCCAGTAACGCACGGTGTGTTATTATACAATATACAGTGTTATACCCAGTAACGCACGGTGTGTTATTATATAATATACAGTGTTATACCCAGTAACGCACGGTGTGTTATTATACAATATACAGTGTTATACCCAGTAACGCACGGTGTGTTATTATATAATATACACAGTGTTATATCCAGTAACGCACGGTGTGTTATTATATAATATACAGTGTTATACCCAGTAACGCACGGTGTGTTATTATATAATATACAGTGTTATACCCAGTAACGCACGGTGTGTTATTATACAATATACAGTGTTATATCCAGTAACGCACGGTGTGTTATTATACAATATACAGTGTTATACCCAGTAACGCACGGTGTGTTATTATATAATATACAGTGTTATACCCAGTAACGCACGGTGTGTTATTATACAATATACAGTGTTATATCCAGTAACGCACGGTGTGTTATTATATAATATACAGTGTTATACCCAGTAACGCACGGTGTGTTATTATATAATATACACAGTGTTATACCCAGTAACGCACGGTGTGTTATTATATAATATACAGTGTTATACCCAGTAACGCACGGTGTGTTATTATATAATATACAGTGTTATACCCAGTAACGCACGGTGTGTTATTATATAATATACACAGTGTTATACCCAGTAAGGCACGGTGTGTTATTATATAATATACACAGTGTTATATCCAGTAACGCACGGTGTGTTATTATACAATATACAGTGTTATATCCAGTAACGCACGGTGTGTTATTATATAATATATACAGTGTTATACCCAGTAACGCACGGTGTGTTATTATATAATATACAGTGTTATATCCAGTAACGCACGGTGTTATTATATAATATACACAGTGTTATACCCAGTAACGCACGGTGTGTTATTATATAATATACAGTGTTATACCCAGTAACGCACGGTGTGTTATTATATAATATACAGTGTTATATCCAGTAACGCACGGTGTGTTATTATACAATATACACAGTGTTATACCCAGTAACACACGGTGTGTTATTATATAATATACAGTGTTATACCCAGTAACGCACGGTGTGTTATTATATAATATACAGTGTTATACCCAGTAACGCACGGTGTGTTATTATATAATATACAGTGTTATACCCAGTAACACACGGTGTGTTATTATATAATATACACAGTGTTACATCCAGTAACGCAAGGTGTGTTATTATATAATATACAGTGTTATACCCAGTAACGCACGGTGTGTTATTATATAATATACAGTGTTATATCCAGTAACGCACGGTGTGTTATTATATAATATACAGTGTTATATCCAGTAACGCACGGTGTGTTATTATATAATATACAGTGTTATACCCAGTAACGCACGGTGTGTTATTATATAATATACAGTGTTATATCCAGTAACGCACGGTGTGTTATTATATAATATACAGTGTTATATCCAGTAACGCACGGTGTGTTATTATATAATAAACACAGTGTTATATCCAGTAACGCACGGTGTGGTATTATATAATATACAGTGTTATATCCAGTAACGCACGGTGTGGTATTATATAATATACAGTGTTATACCCAGTAACGCACGGTGTTATTATATAATATACACAGTGTTATACCCAGTAACACACGGTGTGTTATTATATAATATACACAGTGTTATACCCAGTAACACACGGTGTGTTATTATATATTATACACAGTGTTATAACCAGTAACACACGGTGTGTTATTATATAATATACAGTGTTATACCCAGTAACGCACGGTGTTATTATATAATATACAGTGTTATACCCAGTAACGCACGGTGTGTTATTATATAATATACAGTGTTATACCCAGTAACGCACGGTGTGTTATTATATAATATACAGTGTTATACCCAGTAACGCACGGTGTTATTATATAATATACAGTGTTATACCCAGTAACGCACGGTGTGTTATTATATAATATATACAGTGTTATACCCAGTAACGCACGGTGTGTTATTATATAATATACAGTGTTATACCCAGTAACGCACGGTGTGTTATTATATAATATACACAGTGTTATACCCAGTAACGCACGGTGTGTTATTATATAATATACACAGTGTTATACCCAGTAACGCACGGTGTGTTATTATATAATATACACAGTGTTATACCCAGTAACGCACGGTGTTATTATATAATATACACAGTGTTATACCCAGTAACACACGGTGTGTTATTATACAATATACAGTGTTATACCCAGTAACGCACGGTGTGTTATTATATAATATACACAGTGTTATATCCAGTAACGCACGGTGTGTTATTATATAATATACAGTGTTATACCCAGTAACGCACGGTGTGTTATTATATAATATACAGTGTTATACCCAGTAACGCACGGTGTGTTATTATATAATATACACAGTGTTATACCCAGTAACGCACGGTGTGTTATTATATAATATACACAGTGTTATACCCAGTAACACACGTTGTGTTATTATATAATAAACACATTGTTACATCCAGTAACGCACGGTGTGTTATTATACAATATACAGTGTTATACCCAGTAACGCACGGTGTTATTATATAATATACACAGTGTTATACCCAGTAACACACGGTGTGTTATTATATAATATGCAGTGTTATACCCAGTAACGCACGGTGTTATTATATAATATACACAGTGTTATACCCAGTAACGCACGGTGTGTTATTATACAATATACAGTGTTATATCCAGTAACGCACGGTGTTATTATATAATATACACAGTGTTATACCCAGTAACGCACGGTGTGTTATTATATAATATACAGTGTTATATTCAGTAACGCACGGTGTTATTATATAATATACACAGTGTTATATCCAGTAACGCACGGTGTGTTATTATATAATATACAGTGTTATACCCAGTAACGCACGGTGTGTTATTATATAATATACACAGTGTTATACCCAGTAACGCACGGTGTGTTATTATATAATATACACAGTGTTATACCCAGTAACACACGTTGTGTTATTATATAATAAACACATTGTTACATCCAGTAACGCACGGTGTGTTATTATACAATATACAGTGTTATACCCAGTAACGCACGGTGTTATTATATAATATACACAGTGTTATACCCAGTAACACACGGTGTGTTATTATATAATATGCAGTGTTATACCCAGTAACGCACGGTGTGTTATTATACAATATACAGTGTTATACCCAGTAACGCACGGTGTTATTATATAATATACACAGTGTTATATCCAGTAACGCACGGTGTGTTATTATATAATATGCAGTGTTATACCCAGTAACGCACGGTGTGTTATTATACAATATACAGTGTTATACCCAGTAACGCACGGTGTGTTATTATATAATATACAGTGTTATATCCAGTAACGCACGGTGTGTTATTATACAATATACAGTGTTATACCCAGTAACGCACGGTGTGTTATTATACAATATACAGTGTTATACCCAGTAACGCACGGTGTTATTATATAATATACACAGTGTTATATCCAGTAACGCACGGTGTTATTATATAATATACACAGTGTTATATCCAGTAACGCACGGTGTGTTATTATATAATATACAGTGTTATACCCAGTAACGCACGGTGTTATTATATAATATACACAGTGTTATACCCAGTAACGCACGGTATGTTATTATATAATATACAGTGTTATATCCAGTAACGCACGGTGTTATTATATAATATACACAGTGTTATATCCAGTAACGCACGGTGTGTTATTATATAATATACAGTGTTATATCCAGTAACGCACGGTGTGTTATTATATAATATACACAGTGTTATATCCAGTAACGCACGGTGTGTTATTATATAATATACAGTGTTATATCCAGTAACGCACGGTGTTATTATATAATATACACAGTGTTATACCCAGTAACGCACGGTGTGTTATTATATAATATACAGTGTTATATCCAGTAACGCACGGTGTTATTATATAATATACACAGTGTTATATCCAGTAACGCACGGTGTGTTATTATATAATATACAGTGTTATACCCAGTAACGCACGGTGTGTTATTATACAATATACAGTGTTATACCCAGTAACGCACGGTGTGTTATTATATAATATACAGTGTTATACCCAGTAACGCACGGTGTGTTATTATATAATATACAGTGTTATATCCAGTAACACACGGTGTGTTATTATACAATATACAGTGTTATACCCAGTAACGCACGGTGTGTTATTATATAATATACAGTGTTATATCCAGTAACGCACGGTGTGTTATTATATAATATACAGTGTTATATCCAGTAACGCACGGTGTTATTATATAATATACACAGTGTTATACCCAGTAACACACGGTGTGTTATTATATAATATACAGTGTTATACCCAGTAACGCACGGTGTGTTATTATATAATATACAGTGTTATACCCAGTAACGCACGGTGTGTTATTATATAATATACAGTGTTATATCCAGTAACACACGGTGTGTTATTATATAATATACAATGTTATATCCAGTAACGCACGGTGTGTTATTATACAATATACAGTGTTATATCCAGTAACGCACGGTGTTATTATATAATATACACAGTGTTATACCCAGTAACACACGGTGTGTTATTATATAATATACAGTGTTATATCCAGTAACGCACGGTGTTATTATATAATATACACAGTGTTATACCCAGTAACACACGGTGTGTTATTATATAATATACAGTGTTATACCCAGTAACGCACGGTGGTATTATATAATATACAGTGTTATACCCAGTAACGCACGGTGTTATTATATAATATACACAGTGTTATACCCAGTAACACACGGTGTGTTATTATATAATATACAGTGTTATACCCAGTAACGCACGGTGTGTTATTATATAATATACAGTGTTATATCCAGTAACGCACGGTGTGTTATTATATAATATACACAGTGTTATATCCAGTAACGCACGGTGTTATTATATAATATACACAGTGTTATACCCAGTAACGCACGGTGTGTTATTATATAATATATACAGTGTTATATCCAGTAACGCACGGTGTTATTATATAATATACACAGTGTTATACCCAGTAACGCACGGTGTGTTATTATATAATATACACAGTGTTATATCCAGTAACGCACGGTGTTATTATATAATATACAGTGTTATACCCAGTAACGCACGGTGTGTTATTATATAATATATACAGTGTTAAACCCAGTAACGCACGGTGTTATTATACAATATACAGTGTTATATCCAGTAACACACGGTGTGTTATTATATAATATACAGTGTTATATCCAGTAACGCACGGTGTGTTATTATATAATAGATACAGTGTTATACCCAGTAACGCACGGTGTTATTATATAATATACACAGTGTTATACCCAGTAACGCACGGTGTGTTATTATATAATATACAGTGTTATACCCAGTAACGCACGGTGTGTTATTATATAATATACAGTGTTATATCCAGTAACGCACGGTGTGTTATTATATAATAAACACATTGTTATATCCAGTAACACACGGTGTGTTATTATATAATAAACAGTGTTATACCCAGTAACGCACGGTGTGTTATTATATAATATACAGTGTTATATCCAGTAACGCACGGTGTGTTATTATATAATAAACACATTGTTATATCCAGTAACACACGGTGTGTTATTATACAATATACAGTGTTATACCCAGTAACGCACGGTGTGTTATTATATAATATACAGTGTTATACCCAGTAACGCACGGTGTGTTATTATATAATATACAGTGTTATACCCAGTAACGCACGGTGTGTTATTATATAATATACAGTGTTATATCCAGTAACGCACGGTGTGTTATTATATAATATATACAGTGTTATACCCAGTAACGCACGGTGTGTTATTATATAATATACAGTGTTATACCCAGTAACGCACGGTGTGTTATTATATAATATACAGTGTTATACCCAGTAACGCACGGTGTGTTATTATATAATATACAGTGTTATATCCAGTAACGCACGGTGTGTTATTATATAATATACAGTGTTATACCCAGTAACGCACGGTGTGTTATTATATAATATACAGTGTTATATCCAGTAACGCACGGTGTGTTATTATATAATAAACACATTGTTATATCCAGTAACACACGGTGTGTTATTATATAATAAACAGTGTTATATCCAGTAACACACGGTGTGTTATTATATAATATACAGTGTTATACCCAGTAACGCACGGTGTGTTATTATATAATATACAGTGTTATATCCAGTAACGCACGGTGTGTTATTATATAATATACAGTGTTATACCCAGTAACGCACGGTGTGTTATTATATAATATACAGTGTTATATCCAGTAACGCACGGTGTGTTATTATATAATAAACACATTGTTATATCCAGAAACACACGGTGTGTTATTATATAATAAACAGTGTTATATCCAGTAACACACGGTGTGTTATTATGTAATAAACAGTGTTATATCCAGTAACACACGGTGTGTTATTATATAATATACAGTGTTATATCCAGTAACGCACGGTGTGTTATTATATAATAAACACATTGTTACATCCAGTAACGCACGGTGTGTTATTATATAATAAACACAGTGTTATATCCAGTAACACACGGTGTGTTATTATATAATATACAGTGTTATATCCAGTAACGCACGGTGTGTTATTATATAATATACAGTGTTATATCCAGTAACGCACGGTGTGTTATTATATAATATACACAGTGTTATACCCAGTAACGCACGGTGTGTTATTATACAATATACAGTGTTATACCCAGTAACGCACGGTGTGTTATTATACAATATACAGTGTTATATCCAGTAACGCACGGTGTGTTATTATACAACATACAGTGTTATACCCAGTAACGCACGGTGTGTTATTATATAATATACACAGTGTTATATCCAGTAACGCACGGTGTGTTATTATATAATATACAGTGTTATACCCAGTAACGCACGGTGTGTTATTATATAATATACAGTGTTATACCCAGTAACGCACGGTGTGTTATTATACAATATACAGTGTTATATCCAGTAACGCACGGTGTGTTATTATACAATATACAGTGTTATACCCAGTAACGCACGGTGTGTTATTATATAATATACAGTGTTATACCCAGTAACGCACGGTGTGTTATTATACAATATACAGTGTTATATCCAGTAACGCACGGTGTGTTATTATATAATATACAGTGTTATACCCAGTAACGCACGGTGTGTTATTATATAATATACACAGTGTTATACCCAGTAACGCACGGTGTGTTATTATATAATATACAGTGTTATACCCAGTAACGCACGGTGTGTTATTATATAATATACAGTGTTATACCCAGTAACGCACGGTGTGTTATTATATAATATACACAGTGTTATACCCAGTAACGCACGGTGTGTTATTATATAATATACACAGTGTTATATCCAGTAACGCACGGTGTGTTATTATACAATATACAGTGTTATATCCAGTAACGCACGGTGTGTTATTATATAATATATACAGTGTTATACCCAGTAACGCACGGTGTGTTATTATATAATATACAGTGTTATATCCAGTAACGCACGGTGTTATTATATAATATACACAGTGTTATACCCAGTAACGCACGGTGTGTTATTATATAATATACAGTGTTATACCCAGTAACGCACGGTGTGTTATTATATAATATACAGTGTCATATCCAGTAACGCACGGTGTGTTATTATACAATATACACAGTGTTATACCCAGTAACACACGGTGTGTTATTATATAATATACAGTGTTATACCCAGTAACACACGGTGTGTTATTATACAATATACACAGTGTTATACCCAGTAACACACGGTGTGTTATTATATAATATACAGTGTTATACCCAGTAACGCACGGTGTGTTATTATATAATATACAGTGTTATACCCAGTAACGCACGGTGTGTTATTATATAATATACAGTGTTATACCCAAAAACACACGGTGTGTTATTATATAATATACACAGTGTTACATCCAGTAACGCAAGGTGTGTTATTATATAATATACAGTGTTATACCCAGTAACGCACGGTGTGTTATTATATAATATACAGTGTTATATCCAGTAACGCACGGTGTGTTATTATATAATATACTGTGTTATATCCAGTAACGCACGGTGTGTTATTATATAATATACAGTGTTATACCCAGTAACGCACGGTGTGTTATTATATAATATACAGTGTTATATCCAGTAACGCACGGTGTGTTATTATATAATATACAGTGTTATATCCAGTAACGCACGGTGTGTTATTATACAATATATACAGTGTTATATCCAGTAACGCACGGTGTGTTATTATATAATAAACACAGTGTTATATCCAGTAACGCACGGTGCGTTATTATATAATATACAGTGTTATACCCAGTAACGCACGGTGTTATTATATAATATACACAGTGTTATACCCAGTAACGCACGGTGTGTTATTATATAATATACACAGTGTTATATCCAGTAACGCACGGTGTGTTATTATATAATATACAGTGTTATACCCAGTAACGCACGGTGTTATTATATAATATACACAGTGTTATACCCAGTAACACACGGTGTGTTATTATATAATATACAGTGTTATACCCAGTAACGCACGGTGTTATTATATAATATACACAGTGTTATACCCAGTAACGCACGGTGTGTTATTATACAATATACAGTGTTATATCCAGTAACGCACGGTGTTATTATATAATATACACAGTGTTATACCCAGTAACGCACGGTGTGTTATTATACAATATACAGTGTTATATCCAGTAACGCACGGTGTTATTATATAATATACACAGTGTTATACCCAGTAACGCACGGTGTGTTATTATATAATATACACAGTGTTATATCCAGTAACGCACGGTGTGTTATTATATAATATACAGTGTTATACCCAGTAACGCACGGTGTTATTATATAATATACACAGTGTTATACCCAGTAACACACGGTGTGTTATTATATAATATACAGTGTTATACCCAGTAACGCACGGTGTGTTATTATATAATATACAGTGTTATACCCAGTAACGCACGGTGTTATTATATAATATACACAGTGTTATACCCAGTAACACATGGTGTGTTATTATATAATATACAGTGTTATATCAAGTAACACACGGTGTGTTATTATATAATATACAGTGTTATACCCAGTAACGCACGGTGTGTTATTATATAATATACAGTGTTATATCCAGTAACGCACGGTGTGTTATTATATAATATACACAGTGTTATATCCAGTAACGCACGGTGTTATTATATAATATACACAGTGTTATACCCAGTAACGCACGGTGTGTTATTATATAATATACAGTGTTATACCCAGTAACGCACGGTGTGTTATTATATAATATATACAGTGTTAAACCCAGTAACGCACGGTGTTATTATACAATATACAGTGTTATACCCAGTAACACACGGTGTGTTATTATATAATATACAGTGTTATATCCAGTAACGCACGGTGTGTTATTATATAATATATACAGTGTTATACCCAGTAACGCACGGTGTTATTATATAATATACACAGTGTTATACCCAGTAACGCACGGTGTGTTATTATATAATATACAGTGTTATACCCAGTAACGCACGGTGTGTTATTATATAATATACAGTGTTATATCCAGTAACGCACGGTGTGTTATTATATAATAAACACATTGTTATATCCAGTAACACACGGTGTGTTATTATATAATAAACAGTGTTATACCCATTAACGCACGGTGTGTTATTATATAATATACAGTGTTATATCCAGTAACGCACGGTGTGTTATTATATAATAAACACATTGTTATATCCAGTAACACACGGTGTGTTATTATATAATATATACAGTGTTATACCCAGTAACGCACGGTGTGTTATTATATAATATACAGTGTTATATCCAGTAACGCACGGTGTTATTATACAATATACCGTGTTATACCCAGTAACGCACGGTGTGTTATTATACAATATACAGTGTTATACCCAGTAACGCACGGTGTGTTATTATATAATATACAGTGTTATATCCAGTAACGCACGGTGTGTTATTATATAATAAACACATTGTTATATCCAGTAACACACGGTGTGTTATTATACAATATACAGTGTTATATCCAGTAACGCACGGTGTGTTATTATATAATATACAGTGTTATATCCAGTAACGCACGGTGTGTTATTATATAATATACAGTGTTATACCCAGTAACGCACGGTGTGTTATTATATAATATACAGTGTTATATCCAGTAACGCACGGTGTGTTATTATATAATAAACACATTGTTATATCCAGTAGCACACGGTGTGTTATTATATAATAAACAGTGTTATATCCAGTAACACACGGTGTGTTATTATATAATATACAGTGTTATACCCAGTAACGCACGGTGTGTTATTATATATTATACAGTGTTATATCCAGTAACGCACGGTGTGTTATTATATAATAAACACATTGTTATATCCAGTAACACACGGTGTGTTATTATATAATAAACAGTGTTATATCCAGTAACACACGGTGTGTTATTATATAATAAACAGTGTTATATCCAGTAACACACGGTGTGTTATTATATAATATACAGTGTTATATCCAGTAACGCACGGTGTGTTATTATACAATATACAGTGTTATACCCAGTAACGCACGGTGTGTTATTATATAATATACAGTGTTATATCCAGTAACGCACGGTGTGTTATTATATAATAAACACATTGTTACATCCAGTAACACACGGTGTGTTATTATATAATAAACAGTGTTATATCCAGTAACACACGGTGTGTTATTATATAATATACAGTGTTATATCCAGTAACGCACGGTGTGTTATTATATAATATACAGTGTTATATCCAGTAACGCACGGTGTGTTATTATATAATAAACACATTGTTACATCCAGTAACGCACGGTGTGTTATTATACAATATACAGTGTTATACCCAGTAACGCACGGTGTGTTATTATATAATAAACACATTGTTACATCCACTAACGCACGGTGTGTTATTATACAATATACAGTGTTATACCCAGTAACGCACGGTGTTATTATATAATATACAGTGTTATACCCAGTAACGCACGGTGTGTTATTATATAATATACAGTGTTATATCCAGTAACGCACGGTGTGTTATTATATAATAAACACATTGTTACATCCAGTAACGCACGGTGTGTTATTATACAATATACAGTGTTATACCCAGTAACGCACGGTGTTATTATATAATATACAGTGTTATACCCAGTAACGCACGGTGTGTTATTATATAATATACAGTGTTATATCCAGTAACGCACGGTGTGTTATTATATAATAAACACATTGTTACATCCAGTAACGCACGGTGTGTTATTATACAATATACAGTGTTATACCCAGTAACGCACGGTGTTATTATATAATATACAGTGTTATATCCAGTAACACACGGTGTGTTATTATATAATAAACACATTGTTACATCCAGTAACGCACGGTGTGTTATTATATAATATACAGTGTTATACCCAGTAACGCACGGTGTGTTATTATATAATATACAGTGTTATATCCAGTAACGCACGGTGTGTTATTATATAATATACAGTGTTATACCCAGTAACGCACGGTGTGTTATTATATAATATACAGTGTTATATCCAGTAACGCACGGTGTGTTATTATATAATATACAGTGTTATACCCAGTAACGCACGGTGTGTTATTATATAATATACAGTGTTATATCCAGTAACGCACGGTGTGTTATTATATAATAAACACATTGTTATATCCAGTAACGCACGGTGTGTTATTATATAATAAACACATTGTTATATCCAGTAACGCACGGTGTGTTATTATATAATATACAGTGTTATATCCAGTAACGCACGGTGTGTTATTATATAATATACAGTGTTATATCCAGTAACGCACGGTGTGTTATTATATAATATATACAGTGTTATACCCAGTAACGCACGGTGTGTTATTATATAATATATACAGTGTTATACCCAGTAACGCACGGTGTTATTATATAATATACACAGTGTTATACCCAGTAACGCACGGTGTTATTATATAATATACAGTGTTATATCCAGTAACGCACGGTGTGTTATTATATAATATACAGTGTTATATCCAGTAACGCACGGTGTGTTATTATATAATATACACAGTGTTATACCCAGTAACGCACGGTGTGTTATTATATAATATACACAGTGTTATATCCAGTAACGCACGGTGTGTTATTATATAATATACACAGTGTTATATCCAGTAACGCACGGTGTGTTATTATATAATATACACAGTGTTATACCCAGTAACGCACGGTGTGTTATTATATAATATACAGTGTTATACCCAGTAACACACGGTGTGTTATTATATAATATACACAGTGTTATACCCAGTAACGCAAGGTGTGTTATTATATAATATACAGTGTTATATCCAGTAACGCACGGTGTGTTATTATATAATATACACAGTGTTATATCCAGTAACGCACGGTGTGTTATTATATAATACACAGTGTTATATCCAGTAACGCACGGTGTGTTATTATACAATATACAGTGTTATATCCAGTAACGCACGGTGTGTTATTATATATTATACAGTGTTATATCCAGTAACGCACGGTGTGTTATTATATAATACACAGTGTTATATCCAGTAACGCACGGTGTGTTATTATACAATATACAGTGTTATATCCAGTAACGCACGGTGTGTTATTATATAATATACAGTGTTATACCCAGTAACGCACGGTGTTATTATATAATATACACAGTGTTATACCCAGTAACGCACGGTGTGTTATTATATAATATACACAGTGTTATATCCAGTAACGCACGGTGTTATTATATAATATACACAGTGTTATACCCAGTAACGCACGGTGTGTTATTATATAATATACAGTGTTATACCCAGTAACGCACGGTGTGTTATTATATAATATACAGTGTTATATCCAGTAACGCACGGTGTTATTATATAATATACAGTGTTATATCCAGTAACGCACGGTGTGTTATTATATAATATACACAGTGTTATACCCAGTAACGCACGGTGTGTTATTATATAATATACAGTGTTATATCCAGTAACGCACGGTGTTATTATATAATATACAGTGTTATATCCAGTAACGCACGGTGTGTTATTATATAATATACACAGTGTTATATCCAGTAACGCACGGTGTGTTATTATATAATCTACAGTGTTATATCCAGTAACGCACGGTGTGTTATTATATAATATACAGTGTTATACCCAGTAACGCACGGTGTGTTATTATACAATATACAGTGTTATACCCAGTAACGCACGGTGTGTTATTATATAATATATACAGTGTTATACCCAGTAACGCACGGTGTGTTATTATACAATATACAGTGTTATATCCAGTAACGCACGGTGTGTTATTATATAATATATACAGTGTTATACCCAGTAACGCACGGTGTGTTATTATATAATATACAGTGTTATACCCAGTAACGCACGGTGTGTTATTATATAATATATACAGTGTTATACCCAGTAACGCACGGTGTGTTATTATACAATATACAGTGTTATATCCAGTAACGCATGGTGTTATTATATAATATACAGTGTTATATCCAGTAACGCACGGTGTGTTATTATATAATATACAGTGTTATATCCAGTAACGCACGGTGTTATTATATAATATACAGTGTTATATCCAGTAACGCACGGTGTTATTATACAATATACACAGTGTTATACCCAGTAACGCACGGTGTGTTATTATATAATATACAGTGTTATATCCAGTAACGCACGGTGTGTTATTATACAATATACACAGTGTTATACCCAGTAACGCACGGTGTGTTATTATATAATATACAGTGTTATATCCAGTAACGCACGGTGTGTTATTATATAATATACAGTGTTATATCCAGTAACGCACGGTGTGTTATTATATAATATACAGTGTTATATCCAGTAACGCACGGTGTTATTATATAATATACAGTGTTATACCCAGTAACGCACGGTGTGTTATTATATAATATACACAGTGTTATATCCAGTAACGCACGGTGTGTTATTATATAATATACACAGTGTTATATCCAGTAACGCACGGTGTGTTATTATATAATATACAGTGTTATACCCAGTAACGCACGGTGTTATTATATAATATACACAGTGTTATACCCAGTAACGCACGGTGTGTTATTATATAATATACACAGTGTTATATCCAGTAACGCACGGTGTGTTATTATATAATATACAGTGTTATACCCAGTAACGCACGGTGTTATTATATAATATACACAGTGTTATATCCAGTAACGCACGGTGTTATTATATAATATACACAGTGTTATACCCAGTAACGCACGGTGTGTTATTATATAATATACAGTGTTATACCCAGTAACGCACGGTGTGTTATTATATAATATACAGTGTTATATCCAGTAACGCACGGTGTGTTATTATATAATATACAGTGTTATACCCAGTAACGCACGGTGTGTTATTATACAATATACACAGTGTTATACCCAGTAACGCACGGTGTGTTATTATACAATATACAGTGTTATACCCAGTAACGCACGGTGTGTTATTATACAATATACACAGTGTTATACCCAGTAACGCACGGTGTGTTATTATATAATATACAGTGTTATATCCAGTAACGCACGGTGTGTTATTATATAATATACAGTGTTATATCCAGTAACGCCCGGTGTGTTATTATATAATATACAGTGTTATATCCAGTAACGCACGGTGTTATTATATAATATACACAGTGTTATATCCAGTAACGCACGGTGTGTTATTATATAATATACACAGTGTTATATCCAGTAACGCACGGTGTGTTATTATATAATATACAGTGTTATACCCAGTAACGCACGGTGTGTTATTATATAATATACACAGTGTTATACCCAGTAACGCACGGTGTGTTATTATATAATATACACAGTGTTATACCCAGTAACGCACGGTGTGTTATTATACAATATACAGTGTTATACCCAGTAACGCACGGTGTGTTATTATATAATATACAGTGTTATACCCAGTAACGCACGGTGTGTTATTATATAATATACAGTGTTATACCCAGTAACGCACGGTGTGTTATTATATAATATATACAGTGTTATACCCAGTAACGCACGGTGTGTTATTATATAATATACAGTGTTATATCCAGTAACGCACGGTGTTATTATATAATATACACAGTGTTATATCCAGTAACGCACGGTGTGTTATTATATAATATACAGTGTTATATCCAGTAACGCACGGTGTGTTATTATATAATATACAGTGTTATATCCAGTAACGCACGGTGTGTTATTATACAATATACAGTGTTATACCCAGTAACGCACGGTGTGTTATTATATAATATACAGTGTTATATCCAGTAACGCACGGTGTGTTATTATATAATATACAGTGTTATACCCAGTAACGCACGGTGTTATTATATAATATACACAGTGTTATACCCAGTAACGCACGGTGTTATTATATAATATACACAGTGTTATATCCAGTAACGCACGGTGTGTTATTATATAATATACAGTGTTATATCCAGTAACGCACGGTGTGTTATTATATAATATACAGTTTTATACCCAGTAACGCACGGTGTGTTATTATATAATATACAGTGTTATATCCAGTAACGCACGGTGTTATTATATAATATACACAGTGTTATATCCAGTAACGCACGGTGTGTTATTATATAATATATACAGTGTTATATCCAGTAACGCACGGTGTGTTATTATACAATATACAGTGTTATATCCAGTAACGCACGGTGTGTTATTATATAATATATACAGTGTTATACCCAGTAACGCACGGTGTGTTATTATATAATATACAGTGTTATATCCAGTAACGCACGGTGTGTTATTATATAATATATACAGTGTTATACCCAGTAACGCACGGTGTGTTATTATATAATATACAGTGTTATATCCAGTAACGCACGGTGTGTTATTATACAATATACAGTGTTATATCCAGTAACGCACGGTGTGTTATTATACAATATACAGTGTTATACCCAGTAACGCACGGTGTGTTATTATATAATATATCCAGTGTTATACCCAGTAACGCACGGTGTGTTATTATATAATATATACAGTGTTATACCCAGTAACGCACGGTGTGTTATTATATAATATACAGTGTTATATCCAGTAACGCACGGTGTGTTATTATACAATATACAGTGTTATATCCAGTAACGCACGGTGTGTTATTATACAATATACAGTGTTATATCCAGTAACGCACGGTGTGTTATTATATAATATATACAGTGTTATACCCAGTAACGCACGGTGTGTTATTATATAATATATACAGTGTTATACCCAGTAACGCACGGTGTGTTATTATATAATATACAGTGTTATATCCAGTAACGCACGGTGTGTTATTATACAATATACAGTGTTATATCCAGTAACGCACGGTGTGTTATTATACAATATACAGTGTTATATCCAGTAACGCACGGTGTTATTATATAATATACACAGTGTTATATCCAGTAACGCACGGTGTTATTATATAATATACACAGTGTTATATCCAGTAACGCACGGTGTGTTATTATATAATATATACAGTGTTATATCCAGTAACGCACGGTGTGTTATTATATAATATATACAGTGTTATACCCAGTAACGCACGGTGTGTTATTATATAATATACAGTGTTATACCCAGTAACGCACGGTGTGTTATTATATAATATACAGTGTTATACCCAGTAACGCACGGTGTGTTATTATATAATATATACAGTGTTATATCCAGTAACGCACGGTGTGTTATTATATAATATACAGTGTTATATCCAGTAACGCACGGTGTGTTATTATATAATATACAGTGTTATACCCAGTAACGCACGGTGTGTTATTATATAATATATACAGTGTTATATCCAGTAACGCACGGTGTGTTATTATATAATATACAGTGTTATACCCAGTAACGCACGGTGTGTTATTATATAATATACACAGTGTTATACCCAGTAACGCACGGTGTGTTATTATATAATATACAGTGTTATACCCAGTAACGCACGGTGTGTTATTATATAATATACAGTGTTATATCCAGTAACGCACGGTGTGTTATTATATAATATGCAGTGTTATACCCAGTAACGCACGGTGTGTTATTATATAATATACACAGTGTTATATCCAGTAACGCACGGTGTTATTATATAATATACACAGTGTTATACCCAGTAACACACGGTGTGTTATTATATAATATACGGTGTTATACCCAGTAACGCACGGTGTGTTATTATATAATATACAGTGTTATATCCAGTAACGCACGGTGTGTTATTATATAATATACAGTGTTATACCCAGTAACGCACGGTGTGTTATTATACAATATACAGTGTTATATCCAGTAACGCACGGTGTGTTATTATACAATATACAGTGTTATATCCAGTAACGCACGGTGTGTTATTATACAATATACAGTGTTATATCCAGTAACGCACGGTGTGTTATTATATAATATACTGTGTTATATCCAGTAACGCACGGTGTGTTATTATATAATATACAGTGTTATACCCAGTAACGCACGGTGTGTTATTATACAATATACAGTGTTATATCCAGTAACGCACGGTGTGTTATTATATAATATACTGTGTTATATCCAGTAACGCACGGTGTGTTATTATATAATATACAGTGTTATACCCAGTAACGCACGGTGTGTTATTATACAATATACAGTGTTATATCCAGTAACGCACGGTGTGTTATTATACAATATACAGTGTTATATCCAGTAACGCACGGTGTGTTATTATACAATATACAGTGTTATATCCAGTAACGCACGGTGTTATTATATAATATACACAGTGTTATATCCAGTAACGCACGGTGTTATTATATAATATACACAGTGTTATATCCAGTAACGCACGGTGTGTTATTATATAATATATACAGTGTTATATCCAGTAACGCACGGTGTGTTATTATATAATATATACAGTGTTATACCCAGTAACGCACGGTGTGTTATTATATAATATACAGTGTTATACCCAGTAACGCACGGTGTGTTATTATATAATATACAGTGTTATACCCAGTAACGCACGGTGTGTTATTATATAATATATACAGTGTTATATCCAGTAACGCACGGTGTGTTATTATATAATATACAGTGTTATATCCAGTAACGCACGGTGTGTTATTATATAATATACAGTGTTATACCCAGTAACGCACGGTGTGTTATTATATAATATATACAGTGTTATATCCAGTAACGCACGGTGTGTTATTATATAATATACAGTGTTATACCCAGTAACGCACGGTGTGTTATTATATAATATACACAGTGTTATACCCAGTAACGCACGGTGTGTTATTATATAATATACAGTGTTATACCCAGTAACGCACGGTGTGTTATTATATAATATACAGTGTTATATCCAGTAACGCACGGTGTGTTATTATATAATATGCAGTGTTATACCCAGTAACGCACGGTGTGTTATTATATAATATACACAGTGTTATATCCAGTAACGCACGGTGTTATTATATAATATACACAGTGTTATACCCAGTAACACACGGTGTGTTATTATATAATATACGGTGTTATACCCAGTAACGCACGGTGTGTTATTATATAATATACAGTGTTATATCCAGTAACGCACGGTGTGTTATTATATAATATACAGTGTTATACCCAGTAACGCACGGTGTGTTATTATACAATATACAGTGTTATATCCAGTAACGCACGGTGTGTTATTATACAATATACAGTGTTATATCCAGTAACGCACGGTGTGTTATTATACAATATACAGTGTTATATCCAGTAACGCACGGTGTGTTATTATATAATATACTGTGTTATATCCAGTAACGCACGGTGTGTTATTATATAATATACAGTGTTATACCCAGTAACGCACGGTGTGTTATTATACAATATACAGTGTTATATCCAGTAACGCACGGTGTGTTATTATATAATATACTGTGTTATATCCAGTAACGCACGGTGTGTTATTATATAATATACAGTGTTATACCCAGTAACGCACGGTGTGTTATTATACAATATACAGTGTTATATCCAGTAACGCACGGTGTGTTATTATACAATATACAGTGTTATATCCAGTAACGCACGGTGTGTTATTATACAATATACAGTGTTATATCCAGTAACGCACGGTGTGTTATTATATAATATACAGTGTTATACCCAGTAACGCACGGTGTGTTATTATACAATATACAGTGTTATATCCAGTAACGCACGGTGTGTTATTATATAATATACAGTGTTATATCCAGTAACGCACGGTGTGTTATTATATAATATACAGTGTTATACCCAGTAACGCACGGTGTGTTATTATACAATATACAGTGTTATATCCAGTAACGCACGGTGTGTTATTATACAATATACAGTGTTATATCCAGTAACGCACGGTGTGTTATTATATAATATACAGTGTTATACCCAGTAACGCACGGTGTGTTATTATATAATATACAGTGTTATACCCAGTAACGCACGGTGTGTTATTATATAATATACAGTGTTATACCCAGTAACGCACGGTGTTATTATATAATATACACAGTGTTATATCCAGTAACGCACGGTGTGTTATTATATAATATATACAGTGTTATACCCAGTAACGCACGGTGTGTTATTATATAATATACAGTGTTATACCCAGTAACGCACGGTGTTATTATATAATATACACAGTGTTATATCCAGTAACGCACGGTGTGTTATTATACAATATACAGTGTTATACCCAGTAACGCACGGTGTGTTATTATATAATATACAGTGTTATACCCAGTAACGCAGAGTGTGTTATTATATAATATACAGTGTTATACCCAGTAACGCACGGTGTGTTATTATATAATATACAGTGTTATACCCAGTAACGCACGGTGTTATTATATAATATACACAGTGTTATATCCAGTAACGCACGGTGTGTTATTATACAATATACAGTGTTATACCCAGTAACGCACGGTGTGTTATTATATAATATACAGTGTTATACCCAGTAACGCACGGTGTGTTATTATATAATATACAGTGTTATATCCAGTAACGCACGGTGTGTTATTATACAATATACAGTGTTATATCCAGTAACACACGGTGTGTTATTATATAATATATACAGTGTTATACCCAGTAACGCACGGTGTGTTATTATACAATATACAGTGTTATATCCAGTAACGCACGGTGTTATTATATAATATACACAGTGTTATACCCAGTAACGCACGGTGTTATTATATAATATACACAGTGTTATACCCAGTAACGCACGGTGTTATTATATAATATACACAGTGTTATATCCAGTAACGCACGGTGTGTTATTATATAATATATACAGTGTTACATCCAGTAACGCACGGTGTGTTATTATATAATATATACAGTGTTATACCCAGTAACGCACGGTGTGTTATTATACAATATACACAGTGTTATATCCAGTAACGCACGGTGTGTTATTATATAATATATACAGTGTTATACCCAGTAACGCACGGTGTGTTATTATATAATATACACAGTGTTATACCCAGTAACGCACGGTGTGTTATTATATAATATATACAGTGTTATACCCAGTAACGCACGGTGTGTTATTATACAATATACACAGTGTTATATCCAGTAACGCACGGTGTGTTATTATACAATATACACAGTGTTATATCCAGTAACGCACGGTGTGTTATTATATAATATATACAGTGTTATACCCAGTAACGCACGGTGTGTTATTATATAATTTAGACAGTGTTATATCCAGTAACGCACGGTGTGTTATTATACAATATACAGTGTTATATCCAGTAACGCACGGTGTGTTATTATATAATATACAGTGTTATACCCAGTAACGCACGGTGTTATTATATAATATATACAGTGTTATAACCAGTAACGCACGGTGTGTTATTATATAATATATACAGTGTTATACCCAGTAACGCACGGTGTTATTATATAATATACACAGTGTTATATCCAGTAACGCACGGTGTGTTATTATATAATATATACAGTGTTATACCCAGTAACGCACGGTGTGTTATTATATAATATACAGTGTTATACCCAGTAACGCACGGTGTGTTATTATACAATATACAGTGTTATACCCAGTAACGCACGGTGTGTTATTATATAATATACAGTGTTATACCCAGTAACGCACGGTGTGTTATTATACAATATACAGTGTTATACCCAGTAACGCACGGTGTGTTATTATATAATATATACAGTGTTATATCCAGTAACGCACGGTGTGTTATTATATAATATATACAGTGTTATACCCAGTAACGCACGGTGTGTTATTATATAATATATACAGTGTTATACCCAGTAACGCACGGTGTGTTATTATATAATATACACAGTGTTATATCCAGTAACGCACGGTGTGTTATTATATAATATACAGTGTTATACCCAGTAACGCACGGTGTTATTATATAATATACACAGTGTTATATCCAGTAACGCACGGTGTGTTATTATATAATATATACAGTGTTATACCCAGTAACGCACGGTGTGTTATTATATAATATATACAGTGTTATACCCAGTAACGCACGGTGTGTTATTATATAATATATACAGTGTTATACCCAGTAACGCACGGTGTTATTATATAATATACACAGTGTTATATCCAGTAACGCACGGTGTGTTATTATATAATATATACAGTGTTATACCCAGTAACGCACGGTGTGTTATTATATAATATATACAGTGTTATACCCAGTAACGCACGGTGTGTTATTATATAATATACAGTGTTATATCCAGTAACGCACGGTGTGTTATTATACAATATACACAGTGTTATATCCAGTAACGCACGGTGTGTTATTATATAATATATACAGTGTTATACCCAGTAACGCACGGTGTGTTATTATATAATATATACAGTGTTATACCCAGTAACGCACGGTGTGTTATTATATAATATATACAGTGTTATACCCAGTAACGCACGGTGTGTTATTATATAATATATACAGTGTTATACCCAGTAACGCACGGTGTGTTATTATATAATATATACAGTGTTATACCCAGTAACGCACGGTGTGTTATTATATAATATACAGTGTTATATCCAGTAACGCACGGTGTGTTATTATACAATATACACAGTGTTATATCCAGTAACGCACGGTGTGTTATTATATAATATATACAGTGTTATACCCAGTAACGCACGGTGTGTTATTATATAATATATACAGTGTTATACCCAGTAACGCACGGTGTGTTATTATATAATATACAGTGTTATATCCAGTAACGCACGGTGTGTTATTATACAATATACACAGTGTTATATCCAGTAACGCACGGTGTGTTATTATATAATATACAGTTTTATACCCAGTAGCGCACGGTGTGTTATTATATAATATACAGTGTTATACCCAGTAACACACGGTGTGTTATTATACAATATACACAGTGTTATATCCAGTAACGCACGGTGTGTTATTATATAATATACACAGTGTTATACCCAGTAACGCACGGTGTGTTATTATATAATATACACTGTTATACCCAGTAACGCACGGTGTGTTATTATATAATATACACTGTTATACCCAGTGATACACATGTGCTATTATATAATACTCTTTTTGAAAATAAGTGTTCGCCCATTTAAGGCAGTGATGATGAGAAATGTTTTCACTCAGAGGATCGTGAGTCTTTGGAATTCTCTTCCTCAAAAGGCAGTGGAAGTCGAGGCTTTGAATATTTTTTAGGCAGAGGTAGATAGTTTCTTAATAAGCAATGGGGTGAAAGGTTATCGGGGGTAGGTGGAAATGTGGAGTCATCAGTTCAGCTAAAAACTTATTGAATGGTTGAGCAGGCTTGAAGGGCCGAGTGGCCTATTCCTGCTCCTAATTTGTACGTTCATATGTATAATATACAGTGTTATATCCAGTAATTCTCACTGTCAGAGGGACAGTACTGAGGGAGTGCCATACTGTCAGAGGGACAGTACTGAGGGAGTGCCACACTGTCAGATGGACAGTACTGAGGGAGTGCCACACTGTCAGAGGGACAGTACTGAGGGAGTGCCTCACTGTCAGAGGGTCAGTACTGAGGGAGTGCCTCACTGTCAGAGGGTCAGTACTGAGGGAGTGCCTCACTGTCAGAGGGACAGTACTGAGGGAGTGCCTCACTGTCAGAGGGACAGTACTGAGGGAGTGCCACACTGTCAGAGGGACAGTACTGAGGGACTGCCTCACTGTCAGAGGGTCAGTACTGAGGGAGTGCCACACTGTCAGAGGGACAGTACTGAGGGAGTGCCTCACTGTCAGAGGGTCAGTACTGAGGGAGTGCCTCACTGTCAGAGGGTCAGTACTGAGGGAGTGCCGCACTGTCGGAGGGTCAGTACTGAGGGAGTGCCTCACTGTCAGAGGGTCAGTACTGAGGGAGTGCCTCACTGTCAGAGGGTCAGTACTGAGGGAGTGCCTCACTGTCAGAGGGACAGTACTGAGGGAGTGCCGCACTGTCAGATGGTCAGTACCGAGGGAGTGCCTCACTGTCAGAGGGACAGTACTGAGGGAGAGCCGCACTGTCAGAGGGACAGTACTGAGGGAGAGCCGCACTGTCAGAGGGACAGTACTGAGGGAGAGCCGCACTGTCAGAGGGTCAGTACTGAGGGAGAGCCGCACTGTCAGAGGGTCAGTACTGAGGGAGTGCCTCACTGTCGGAGGGTCAGTACTGAGGGAGAGCCGCACTGTCGGAGGGTCAGTACTGAGGGAGAGCCGCACTGTCAGAGGGTCAGTACTGAGGGAGTGCCTCACTGTCAGAGGGTCAGTACTGAGGGAGTGCCTCACTGTCAGAGGGACAGTACTGAGGGAGAGCCGCGCTGTCAGAGGGACAGTACTGAGGGAGAGCCACACTGTCAGAGGGACAGTACTGAGGGAGAGCCGCACTGTCAGAGGGACAGTACTGAGGGAGAGCCACACTGTCAGAGGGACAGTACTGAGGGAGAGCCGCACTGTCAGAGGGACAGTACTGAGGGAGAGCCGCACTGTCAGAGGGACAGTACTGAGGGAGATCCGCACTGTCAGAGGGACAGTATTGAGGGAGAGCCGCACTGTCAGAGGGACAGTACTGAGGGAGAGCCACACTGTCAGAGGTACAGTACTGAGGGAGAGCCGCACTGTCAGAGGGACAGTACTGAGGGAGAGCCGCACTGTCAGAGGGACAGTACTGAGGGAGAGCCGCACTGTCAGAGGGTCAGTACTGAGGGAGAGCCGCACTGTCAGAGGGTCAGTATCGAGGGAGTGCCTCACTGTCGGAGGGTCAGTACCGAGGGAGTGCCTCACTGTCGGAGGGTCAGTACCGAGGGAGTGCCTCACTGTCGGACGGTCAGTACTGAGGGAGTGCCGCACTGTCAGAGGGTCAGTACCGAGGGAGTGCCTCACTGTCAGAGGGTCAGTACTGAGGGAGAGCCGCACTGTCAGATGGTCAGTACCGAGGGAGTGCCTCACTGTCGGAGGGTCAGTACCGAGGGAGTGCCTCACTGTCGGAGGGTCAGTACCGAGGGAGTGCCTCACTGTCAGAGGGTCAGTACTGAGGGAGAGCCGCACTGTCAGAGGGTCAGTACCGAGGGAGTGCCGCACTGTCGGAGGGTCAGTACTGAGGGAGCGCCGCACTGTCGGAGGGTCAGTACTGAGGGAGTGCCTCACTGTCAGAAGGACAGTACTGAGGGAGTGCCGCACTGTCAGAGGGTCAGTACTGAGGGAGCGCCGCACTGTCGGAGGGTCAGTACTGAGGGAGCGCCGCACTGTCGGAGGGTCAGTACTGAGGGAGTGCCTCACTGTCAGAAGGACAGTACTGAGGGAGTGCCGCACTGTCAGAGGGTCAGTACCGAGGGAGTGCCTCACTGTCAGAGGGTCAGTACTGAGGGAGCGCCGCACTGTCAGAGGGTCAGTACCGAGGGAGACCCGCACTGTCGGAGGGTCAGTACCGAGGGATTGCCTCACTGTCGGAGGGTCAGTACCGAGGGAGTGCCTCACTGTCGGAGGGTCAGTACTGAGGGAGAGCCGCACTGTCAGAGGGACAGTACTGAGGGAGATCCGCACTGTCAGATGGTCAGTACCGAGGGAGTGCCTCACTGTCAGAGGGACAGTACTGAGGGAGAGCCGGACTGTCAGAGGGACAGTACTGAGGGAGAGCCGCACTGTCAGAGGGACAGTACTGAGGGAGAGCCGCACTGTCAGAGGGACAGTACTGAGGGAGAGCCGCACTGTCAGAGGGACAGTACTGAGGGAGAGCCGCACTGTCAGAGGGACAGTATTGAGGGAGAGCCGCACTGTCAGAGGGACAGTACTGAGGGAGAGCCGCACTGTCGGAGGGACAGTACTGAGGGAGAGCCGCACTGTCAGATGGTCAGTACCGAGGGAGTGCCTCACTGTCGGAGGGTCAGTACCGAGGGAGTGCCTCACTGTCGGAGGGTCAGTACTGAGGGAGCACCTCACTGTCGGAGGGTCAGTACCGAGGGAGTGCCGCACTGTCGGAAGGTCAGTACTGAGGGAGTGCCTCACTGTCAGAGGGTCAGTACTGAGGGAGCGCCACACTGTCAGAGGGTCAGTACCGAGGGAGTGCCGCACTGTCGGAAGGTCAGTACCGAGGGAGTGCCTCACTGTCGGAGGGTCAGTACCGAGGGAGTGCCTCACTGTCGGAGGGTCAGTACTGAGGGAGCACCTCACTGTCGGAGGGTCAGTACCGAGGGAGTGCCGCACTGTCGGAAGGTCAGTACTGAGGGAGTGCCTCACTGTCAGAGGGTCAGTACTGAGGGAGCGCCACACTGTCAGAGGGTCAGTACCGAGGGAGTGCCGCACTGTTGGAAGGTCAGTACCGAGGGAGTGCCGCACTGTCGGAAGGTCAGTACCGAGGGAGTGCCTCACTGTCAGAGGGTCAGTACCGAGGGAGTGCCGCACTGTCGGAAGGTCAGTACCGAGGGAGTGCCGCACTGTCGGAGGGTCAGTACTGAGGGAGTGCCTCACTGTCAGAGGGTCAGTACTGAGGGAGAGCCGCGCTGTTGGAGGGTCAGTCCTGGGAGAGCATCACACTGTCCTGAGGTGGCGAACGGTTCTATATTAATGCAGGATGGTGCATTCTTTACTGCACGTCCGAGTCCCAGTCCAGGGCAGACGCCCAGTGTTATATCCTGCCCAGCCCTGAACCGAGTGTCTCACCTCCACTCTGGCCTCAAGCCACCGCCCGTGTTACCAAACTTGCAGCCCTGAGCAGCGGGTGGGTGGAGGTTCCTTGATTGTCCTCAGCACCTTTTTGGCCTAGACGGGGGATGGATGAGCGGTGGGGGGGGCGGCGCAGGATGCCCCACCTTGTCGAATGTCCCCATCCAGACTGACAAGAGTCCGTGAGTTGGGATCGGTCACCTCCAGGACATCCGGAGGTAGAGACTAGCCGGGTTGCACACCACGTCGCAGGATGTACAGATGGGGGTGGCGATTCATGATGGAAGCCTTCGTACAATATCTCCTGCCTACATCCCCTCCAGGAGTTGCCACCCTTGGGTGCAAAGGCAGAGAACTATCAGCCAAGGCCAACCTTCCAGAAAGGTGGTGGCCCCCAAAGACTGGTCCTTATCCTTCCATCCGCCACCTGACTTGGGCCCTCCATCAAGGGTGACAGGTGGACCAGCAGGACAGTGGAGTTAAGGTCACAGTCTGATCCGCCATGACCTCATTGAATGGCGGAGCAGTCTCGAAGGGCCGAGTGGCCTCCTCCTGCTCTTATTTCTTACGCTATGATCCTTTTACATGGCCCACCCCCCAACCCTTCTGCCCCACCCAACATCGGTCCTGCCCTTGCCCCATACTGTAGGCATGCGTTACTCTCACCGAGCAGACCCTCCACACTCGTCCCTCCTCCCCTCCCCTCCACCCCCGTCCCCGCAAAGGGTTAACGGCTGTATGGTCACCATGGAGATTATGGCAGGAATTAGATACAAGATAAACAAGGGAAAAGAAAGAGAGAGGAGGAAAAGAAAGAGAGGAATGCGGGGAAATGGTTTTCAGCTGAACTGACAGATTGGAGTCGGAGACCAAAATTTAGAGAGAGAAAGAACAGAGAGAGAGGAAGAACAGAGAGAGGCACACACACAGAGAAATCGACAGATAGAGAGAGACAGAGATAAAAAAAAGAAACAGAGAGAGAGAGAGACAAAGAGAGAGACAGAGAGCGAGAGAGAGAGACAGAGATAAAAAAAAGGAACAGAGAGAGAGAGAGAGAGACAAAGAGAGAGACAGAGAGCGAGAGAGAGACAGACAGAGAGAGAGAGAGACTGAGATAAAAAAAGGAAACAGAAAGAGAGAGAGTGACAGAGAGAGACAGAGAGCGAGAGAGAGACAGACAGAGAGAGAGAGAGACAGAGATAAAAAAAAGAAACAGAGAGAGAAACAGAGAGAGACACACACACAGAAATCGACAGAGAGAGAGAGACAGAGATTAAAAAAAAGAGAGAGACAAAGAGAGAGACAGAGAGCGAGAGAGAGATAGGCAGAGAGAGAGAGACAGAGGTAAAAAAAGAGACAGAGAGAGAGAGATCAGATAGACAGAGAGGGACAGAGAGAGGAGAGATAGAGCGAAACAGAGAGATAGAGAGAGACAAAGAGACAGGGAGAGAGAGACGAGAGAGATCAAGAGGGGGAGAGAGAAACAGAGAGAGGGGAGAGAGCAAGACAAAGAGAGAGGGGAGGAGAGAGAGTCAGACGGAGAGAGCAAGACAGAGAGGGGGGGAAGAGAGCCAGAGAGAGAGAGAAAGGCGAGAGAGACACACACAGAGAGGGGGAGCGAGAAACAGAGAGGGGGAGTGAGAAACAGCGAGAGAGAGAGAGAGAGCTGAGATTGAACTGGCAGGAGTGCAGGTGGTGATGAGATCCACATGACTGGCTTTGCCTTGGCCCCGAGCAGTTCGGGAGAGGCAAGTGGGAACAGCCAAGAACTGAAGCTCACTCCAGCGTCTGGGAGGAAGTTGCACTGCTCACCAGCTGCCGAGTGACAAATAATATAAACACAAAGTGGAACAGAGAGAGCGTCTTACAACAAGCCAGTCTTGTGTGTGTATGTGTGTGTGTGTATGTGTGTGTGTGTATGTGTGTTCCCCACACCTCTCCCCCTGTCTATTCTACTCTCTCCTCGAAACCCGTCTGCAGCCAGAGAATTCAAAGAAGGAAAATCCTGTCTTCAAAGAAGGACAAAAACATTTGGGAAAGTTTTCTAACGGGAATTATTTTCTTGTCTCTTCAAGGTAAGACAGAATCTTTTCATTCCTTCTATTGACTGCAGTTTCCTGTTTGATTTGAGTTCCCTCTCCATGTTTTTGTCTCTCTCCCTTTTTCCTCCTCAGTCGGTCTCTCTCTACCTCCTTTCAGTGCCCCTGTGACTCCTTTAACACATCCTTTCTCCTTCACTCCTTTCCCAGTCCGTCCTCTTTGCCTCCCGGTTTCTCCTCCCCACCAATCTATCCCCCTGTTGCCCCCTGCGAGGTTTTACCATTGTATGTCTTTCCATATCCCCCCTCTCCTTTCCCTCTGTCTCACCCCTCCATCCCTCCATCTCCCTTCCTTCCACCTCACTTGCCTCACCTCTTGCCCTGTCTCTGCCCTTTATCTGGTTTTTGCTTCATCACTTTCTTTCTCTCTCTCTATCTCTCTCTTGTTCTGGCTTTCACTCTCCTCCCTAGCTTTCCTTTCTCCTATACTTTTCCTCCCTCCCTCTCATTCCATCTTTCCAGCTATCTCTCCCCTTCTCTCTTTCCCTGTCCCCTCTCCCCTTCTGTTCATCGCCCTCTCACTTTCCCGCACTCTCTGTTTCTCGTTCCTGCAACACTATCTCTCTCCTCTCTCATTTCCCCCCTCCGCTCTCGTCTCCTTCTCTCTCCCTCTCTCATTTCTCTCCTTGTCTCTCTCCCTCTCTCTCCCAATCCTCCTCCTCTCCCATTCCCTCACTCCCTCTCTCTCCACGTCTCCATCTCCCAATGGTGGTGCAGTGGTTAGCACCACAGCCTCACAGCTCCAGCGACCCGGGTTCAATTCTGGGTACTGCCTGTGTGGAGTTTGCAAGTTCTCCCTGTGTCTGCGTAGGTTTCCTCCGGGTTCTCCGGTTTCCTCCCACAGCCAAAGACTTGCAGGTTGATAGGTTAATTGGCCATCAGCAATTGCCCCTAGTATAGGTAGGTGGTAGGGAAATATAAGGACAGGTGGGGATGTGGTAGGAAGATGGAATTAGTGTAGGATTAGTATAAATGGGTGGTTGATGGTCGGCACAGACTTGGTGGGCCGAAGGGCCTGTTTCAAGTGCTGTATCTCCAAACCAAACTAAAAAAAAAATCTTTGCTGCCCTAAATGCAGAGGCAAAAAAAAGTGCAGTGAAAAGCCTTCGAAGAACTGAGAACAGAGACTAATTCAGCCTCCAGTTCACAATACTGAGATTCAGTGCATGTTATAAAATCTGACAGCACCTCCCACAGACATCTCACTGCACACAAGGAACTCAAGAGAGAGAGTGGACCAGACAACAACTACATTTAAATAGTGCCTTTAACATCATAAAATGTCTGAAGGCAAATCACAGGGGTGAAAATCTGAAACATTTGACACCAGGGCCACATATTAGGGACAGGCGACCAAAAGCTCGGTCTTAAAGGAGGAGAGAGAGAGGCAGAGAGGTTTAGGGAGTTAATTCCAGAGCTTGGGGCCCCAGGCAGCTGAAGGCACGGCCGCCAATGGTGGAGCGATGGGAATCGGGGGATGGTCAAGAGGCCGGAATTGGAGGAGGGCAGAGATCTCAGAGGGTTGTAGGGACGGGAGGAGGTTACAGAGATAGGGAGGGTCGTAGGGGCTGGAGGAGGTTACAGAGATGGGGAGGGTTGTAGGGGCTGCAGGAGGAGTTTACAGAGATAGGGAGGGTTGTAGAGGCTGGAGGACAATACAGAGAAAGGGAGGGCTGTAGGGGCTGCAGGAGGTTACAGAGATAGGGAGGGTTGTAGTGGCTGGAGGAGTTTACAAAGAGGGGGAGGGTTGTAGGGGCTGGAGGAGGTTACAGAGATAGGGAGGGTTGTAGGGGCTGGAGGAGGGTACAGAGATAGGGAGGGTTGTAGGGGCAGGATGAGGTTACAGAGATAGGGAGGGTTGAAGGGACTGGAGGAGGTTACAGAGATAGGGAGGGTTGTAGGATCTGGAGGAGGTTATGAAGATAGGGAGGGTTGTTGGAGCTGGAAGAGGTTACAGAGATCGGGAGGGTTGTAGAGAGCTGGAGGAGGTTTCACAGATAGTGACGGTTGTAGGGGTTGGAGGAGATTACAGAGATAGGGAGGGTTGTAGGGGCTGGAGGAGTTTACAGAGATAGGGAGGGTTGCAGGGGCTGGAGGAGTTTACAGAGATCGGGAGGGTTGCAGGGACTGGAGGAGGTTACAGAGAGAGGGAAGGTTGTAGGGGCTGGAGGTGGTTCCAGAAATAGGGAGGGTTGTAGGGACTGGAGGCGGTTACAGAGATCGGGAAGGCTGTCGGGGCTGCAGGAGGTTACAGAGATAGGGAGGGTTGTCGGGGCTGGAGGAGGTTACAGAGATAGGGAGGCTTGTAGGGGCTGGAGGAGGATACAGAGATAGGGAGGGTTGTAGGGGCTGGAGGAGGTTACAGAGATAGGGAGGGTTGTAGGGGCTGGAGGAGGTTACAGAGATAGGGAGGGTTGGAGGGGCTGGAGGAGGTTACAGAGATAGGGAGGGTTGTAGGGGCTGGAGGAGGTTACAGAGATAGGGAGGGTTGTAGGGGCTGGAGGAGGTTACAGAGAGAGGGAGGGTTGTAGGGGCTGGAGGCGGTTACAGAGAGAAGGAGGGTTGCAGGGGCTGGAGGAGGTTACAGAGATAGGGAGGGTTGTAAGGGCTGGAGGAGATTGCAGAGATAGGGAGGGTTGTAGGGGCTGCAGGAGGTTACAGAGATAGGGAGGGTTGTAGGGGCTGGAGGAGGTTACAGAGATAGGGAGGGTTGGAGGGGCTGGAGGAGGTTACAGAGAGAGGGAGGGTTGTAGGGGCTGGAGGAGATTGCAGAGATAGGGAGGGTTGTAGGGGCTGCAGGAGGTTCCAGAAATAGGGAGGGTTGTAGGGACTGGAGGAGGTTACAGAGATAGGGAGGGTTGTAGGGACTGGAGGAGGTTACAGAGAGAGGGAGGGTTGTAGGGGCTGGAGGAGGTTCCAGAAATAGGGAGGGTTGCAGGGACTGGAGGAGGTTCCAGAAATAGGGAGGGTTGTAGGGACTGGAGGAGGTTACAGTGATCGGGAAGGTTGTAGGGGCTGGAGGAGGTGACAGAGATAGGGAGAGTTGTAGGGGCGGGAAGAGGTTACAGATATAGGGAGGGTTGCAGGGGCTGGATGAGTTTACAGAGATAGGGAGCGTTGTAGGGGCTGGAGGAGGTTACAGAGATAGGGAAGGTTCTAGTGGCTGGAGGAGTTTACAGAGATAGGGAGGGTTGTAGGTGCTGGAGGAAGTTACAGAGATATTGAGGGTTGTAGGGACTCGAGGAGGATACAGGGATAAGGAGGGTTGTAGGGACTGGAGGTGGTTACAGAGATAGGGAGTGTTGCAGAGATTGGAGGAGGTTACAGAGATAGGGAGGGTTGTAATGGCTGGAGGAGTTTACAGAGATAGGGAGGGTTGTCGGGGCTGGCGGAGTTTACAGAGATAGGGAGCGTTGTAGGGGCTGGAGGAGTTTTCAGAGATAGGGAGGGTTGTCGGGACTGGAGGAGGTTACAGGGAGAGGGAGGGTTGTAGTGACTGGAGGTGGTTACAGAGATAGGGATGGTTGCAGAGAGCTGGAGGAGGTTACAGAGATAGGGAGGGTTGTAGGGGCTGGAGGTGGTTACAGAGATAGGGAGGGTTTTAGGGACTGGAGGAGGTTGCAGAGATAGGGAGGGTTGTAGGGTTGGGCGGAGGTTACAGAGATAGGGAGGGTTGTTGCAGCTGGAGGAGGTTACAGAGATCGGGAGGATTGTCAAGAGCTGGAGGAGGTTTCAGAGATAGGGTGGGCTGTCGGGACTGGAGGAGGTTACAGAGATATTGAGGTTTGTAGGGGCTGGAGGAGATTCCAGAAATAGGGAGGGTTGTAGGGACTGGAGGAGGTTACAGAGATCGGGAGGGTTGCAGTGGCTGGAGGAGGTTACAGAGTTGGGGAGGGCTGCAGGGGCTGGAGGAGTTTACAGAGTTAGGGAGGGTTGCAGGGGCTGTATGAGTTTACAGAGAGAGGGAGCATTGTTGGGGCTGGAGGAGGTTACAGAGATAGGGAGGGTTGCAGGGGCTGGAGGAGGTTACAGAGATAGGGAGGGCTGCAGGGGCTGGAGGAGTTCACAGAGAGAGGGAGGGTTCTAGTGGCTGGAGGAGTTTAGAGAAATAGGGAAGGTTGTAGGGGCTGGAAGAAGTTACAGAGATTGGGGAGCGTTGTAGGGGCTGGAGGAAGTAACAGAGATATTGAGGGTTGCAGGGGCTGTATTAGTTTACAGAGATAGGGAGGGTTGTAGTGGCTGGAGGAGTTTAGAGAAATAGGGAGGGTTGTAGGGGCTGGAGGAGGTTACAGAGATAGGGAGGGCTGCAGGGGCTGGAGGAGGTTACAGAGATATTGAGGTTTGTAGGGACTGGAGGAGATTCCAGAAATAGGGAGGGTTGTAGGGACTGGAGGAGGTTACAGAGATAGGGAGGGTTGTAGTGGCTGGAGGAGGTTACAGAGATAGGGAGGGTTGTAGTGGCTTGAGGAGGTTACAGAGATAGGGAGGGCTGCAGGGGCTGGAGGAGGTTACAGAGATAGGGAGGGTTGTAGGGACTGGAGGAGGTTACAGAGATAGGGAGGGTTGTAGTGGCTGGAGGAGGTTACAGAGATAGGGAGGGTTGTAGGGACTGGAGGAGGTTACAGAGATAGGGAGGGTTGTAGTGGCTGGAGGAGGTTACAGAGATAGGGAGGGTTCCAGTGGCTGGAGGAGTTTAGAGAAATAGGGAGGGTTGTAGTGGCTGGAGGAGGTTACAGAGATAGGGAGGGTTGCAGGGGCTGTATGAGTTTACAGAGAGAGGGAGGGTTCTAGTGGCTGGAGGAGTTTAGAGAAATAGGGAGGGTTGTAGGGGCTGGAGGAAGTTACAGAGATATTGAGGGTTGTAGGGACTGGAGGAGGTTACAGAGATCGGGAAGGTTGTAGTGGCTGGAGGAGGTTACAGAGATAGGGAGGGTTGAAGGGGCTGGAGGAGTTTACAGAGATAGGGAGGGTTGTAGTGGCTGGAGGAGTTTACAGAGATCAGGATGGTTACAGAGGCTGGAGTAGTTAACAGAGATAGGGAGGGTTGTAGGGGCGGAAGGAGCTTAAAGTGATAGGGAGGGTTGCAGGGACTGGAGGAGGTTTCAGAGTTCGGGTGCGTTGTCGAGAGCTGGAGGAGGTTTCAGAGATAGGGAGGGTTGTAGGGGCTGGAGGAGGTTCCAGAAATAGGGAGGGTTGTAGTGTCTGGAGGGGTTTACAGAGATCGTGAAGGTTGTAGGGGCTGGAGGAGGTTACAGAGATAGGGAGGGTTGTAGGGGCTGGAGGAGCTTACAGTGATGGGGAGGGTTGCAGGGGCTGGAGGAGGTTCCAGAAATAGGGAGGGTTGTAGTGTCTGGAGGGGTTTACAGAGATCGTGAAGGTTGTAGGGGCTGGAGGAGGTTACAGAGATAGGGAGGGTTGCAGGGGCTGGAGGAGGTTACAGAAATAGGGAGGGTTGGTGGGGCTGGAGGAACTTACAGTGATGGGGAGTGTTGTAGGGACTGGAGGAGGTTACAGAGATAGGGAGGGTTGTAGGGACTGGAGGAGATTAGAGAGATCGAGAGGGTTGTCGGGGCTGTAGGAGGTTATAGGGATAGGGAGGGTTTTCGGGACTGGAGGAAGTTACAGAGATAGGGAGGGTTGTAGGGGCTGGAGGAGGTTACAGAGATCGGGTGTTTTGTAGGGACTGGAGGAGGTTTCAGAGATAGTGAGGGTTCTGGCGGCTGGAGGTGGTTCCACAAAAAGGGAGGGTTGTAGGGACTGGAGATGGTTACAGAGAAAGGGAGGGTTGCAGACAGCTGGAGGAGGTTACAGAGTTAGGGAGGGTTGGAGGGGCTGGATGTGTTTACAGAGATAGGGAGGGTTGTAGGGGCTGGAGGAGGTTACAGAGTTAGGGAGGGTTGTAGGGGCTGGATGTGTTTACAGAGTTAGGGAGGGTTGGAGGGGCTGGATGTGTTTACAGAGATAGGGAGGGTTGTAGGGGCTAGAGGAGTTTACAGAGATAGGGAGGGTTGAAGGGGCTGGAGGAGTTTACAGAGATAGGGAGGGTTGTAGGGACTGGAGGAGGTTGCAGGGAGAGGGAGAGTTGTCGTGGCTGGAGGAGTTTACAGAGATAGGGAGGGTTGTAGGGGCTGGAGGAGATTACAGAGATAGGGTGGGTTATAGGGACTGGAGGTGGTTGCAGAGATCGTGAAGGTTGTTGGGGATGGAGGAGGTTACAGAGATAGGGAAGGTTGCAGGGGCTGGAGGAGTTTACAGAGATAGGGAGGGTTGCAGGGGCTGGAGGAGTTTACAGAGATAGGGTGGGTTGTAGGGGCTGGAGGAGGTTACAGAGATAGGGAAGGTTGTTGGGGATGGAGGAGGTTACAGAGATAGGGAGGGTTGCAGGGGCTGGAGGAGTTTACAGAGATAGGGATGGTTGTCGGGGCTGGAGGAGTTTACAGAAATAGGGAGAGTTGTAGGGGCTGGAGGAGCTTACAGTGATAGGGAGGGTTGTAGGGACTGGAGGAGGTTACAGTGATAGGGAGAGTTGTCGGCACTGGAGGAGGTTACAGAGACAGGGAGGGTTGTCGGTGCTGGAGGAGGTTACAGAGATCGGGTGTTTTGTAGGGACTGGAGGAGGTTTCAGAGATAGTGAGGGTTGTAGGGGCTGGAGGTGGTACACAAAAAGGGAGGGTTGTAGGGACTGGAGGTGGTTACAGAGAAAGGGAGGGTTGCAGACAGCTGGAGGAGGTTACAGAGATAGGGAGAGTTGTTGGGGCTAGAGGTCTTTTCAGAGATAGGGAGGTTTGTAGGGGCTGGAGGACGTTACAGAGATAGCGAGTGTTGTAGGGACTGGAGGAGGTTACAGAGAATGGGAGGATTGTCGGGTCTGGAGGAGGTTCCAGAGATAGGGAGGGTTGTAGGGGCTGGAGGAGGTTACAGAGATAGGGAGGGTTGTAGGGGCTGGAGGAGCTTACAGTGATAGGGAGGGTTGTAGGGGCTGGTGAAGGTTCCAGAGATAGGGAGGGTTGTCGGGGCTGGAGGAGGTTACAGAGATAGGGAGGGTTGTCGGGGCTGGAGGAGGTTACAGAGATAGCGAGTGTTGTAGGGACTGGAGGAGGTTACAGAGAATGGGAGGATTGTCGGGTCTGGAGGAGGTTCCAGAGATAGGGAGGGTTGTAGGGGCTGGAGGAGGTTACAGAGATAGGGAGGGTTGTAGGGGCTGGAGGAGCTTACAGTGATAGGGAGGGTTGTAGGGACTGGAGGAGGTTACAGAGATAGTGAGTGTTGTCGGCACTGGAGGAGGTTACAGAGATAGGGAGGGTTGTAGGGGCTGGAGGTGGAAACACAAAAAGGGAGGGTTGTAGGGACTGGAGGTGGTTACAGAGAAAGGGAGGGTTGCAGACAGCTGGAGGAGGTTACAGAGATAGGAAGGGTTGTAGGGGCTGGAGGAGGTTATAGAGATAGGAAGGGTTGTAGGAGCTGGAGAAGTTTCCAGAAATAGGGAGGGTTGTAGTGTCTGGAGGGGTTTACAGAGATCGTGAAGGTTGTAGGGGCTGGAGGAGGTTACAGAGATAGGGAGAGTTGCAGGGGCTGGAGGAGGTTACATAAATAGGGAGGGTTGTAGGGGCTGGAGGTGGTTACAGAGATAGGGAGGGTTGCAGGGGCTGGAGGAGGTTACAGAGATAGGGAGGGTTGTAGGGACTGGAGGAGGTTACAGAGATAGAGAGGGTTGTCGGGGCTGCAGGAGGTTACAGAGATAGGGAGGGTTGTAGGGGCTGGAGGAGGTTACAGAGATAGGGAGGGTTGTCGGGACTGGAGGAAGTTACAGAGATAGGGAGGGTTGTAGGGGCTGGAGGAGGTTACAGAGATAGGGAGGGTTGTCGGGACTGGAGGAAGTTACAGAGATAGGGAGGGTTGTAGGGGCTGGAGGAGGTTATAGAGATACGGAGGGTTGTAGGGGCTGGAGGAGGTTACAGAGATCGGGTGTTTTGTAGGGACTGGAGGAGGTTTCAGAGATAGTGAGGGTTCTGGCGGCTGGAGGTGGTTCCACAAAAAGGGAGGGTTGTAGGGGCTGGAGGAGGTTACAGAGTTAGGGAGGGTTGGAGGGGCTGGATGTGTTTACAGAGATAGGGAGGGTTGTAGGGGCTGGAGGAGTTTACAGAGATAGGGAGGTTTGTCGGGGCTGCAGGATTTTACAGAGATAGGGAGGGTTGTCGGGGCTCGTGGAGTTTACAGAGATGGGGAGGGTTCTAGGGGCTGGAGGAGTTTACAGAGATAGGGAGGGTTGTACGGGCTGGAGGAGTTTACAGAGATAGGGAGGGCTGAAGGGGCTGGAGGTGTTTACAGAGATAGGGAGGGTTGTAGGGACTGGAGGAGGTTGCAGGGAGAGGGAGAGTTGTCGTGGCTGGAGGAATTTACAGAGATAGGGAGGGTTGTAGGGGCTGGAGGAGATTACAGAGATAGGGAGGGTTGTAGGGGCTGGAGTTGTTTACAGAGATAGGGAGGGTTGTATGGGCTGGAGTTGTTTACAGAGATCGTGAAGGTTGTTGGGGCTGGAGGAGGTTACAGAGATAGGGAGGGTTGCAGGGGCTGGAGGAGTTTACAGAGATCGGGAGGGTTGCAGGGGCTGGAGAAGTTTACAGAGATAGGGATGGTTATGGAGGCTGGAGTAGTTTACAGAGACAGGGATGGTTGTCGGGGCTGGAGGAGTTTACAGAAATAGGGAGGGTTCTAGGGACTGGAGGAGGTTACAGAGATAGGGAGGGTTGTAGGGGCTGGAGGAGCTTACAGTGATAGGGAGGGTTCTAGGGACTGGAGGAGGTTACAGAGATAGGGAGGGTTGTAGGGACTGGAGGAGGTCACAGAGATAGGGAGGGTTGTCGGGGCTGTAGGAGGTTATAGGGATAGGGTGGGTTGTCGGGGCTGGAGGAGGTTACAGAGATAGGGAGGGTTGTCGGCACTGGAGGAGGTTACAGAGATAGGGAGGGTTGTAGGGTCTGAAGGAGGTTACAGAGATAGGGAGGGTTGTAGGGGCTGGAGGAGGTTGCAGGGAGAGGGAGAGCTGTCGTAGCTGGAGGAGTTTACAGAGATAGGGAGGGTTGTAGGGGCTGGAGGAGATTACAGAGATAGGGAGGGTTGTAGGGGCTGGAGGTGTTTACAGAGATTGGGAGGGTTGTAGGGACTGGAGGAGGTCACAGAGATAGGGAGGGTTGTCGGGGCTGTAGGAGGTTATAGGGATAGGGTGGGTTGTCGGGGCTGGAGGAGGTTACAGTGATAGTGAGGGTTGTAGGGGCTGGAGGAGGTTTCAGAGATATGAGGGTTGCAGGGGCTGGAGGTGGTAACACAAAAAGGGAGGGTTGTAGGGACTGGAGGTGGTTACAGAGAAAGGGAGGGTTGCAGACAGCTGGAGGAGGTTACAGAGATAGCGAGTGTTGTCAGGACTGGAGGAGGTTACAGAGATAGGGAGGGTTGTAGGGACTGGAGGAGGTTTCAGAGATAGTGAGGGTTGTAGGGGCTGGAGGAGGTTACATAGATAGCGAGTGTTGTAGGGACTGGATTAGGTTAAGAGATAGGGAGGGTTGTAGTGGCTGGAGGAGGTTACAGAGATAGGGAGGGTTGTAGGGGCTGGAGGTGTTTACAGAGATAGGGAGGGTTGTAGTGGCTGGAGGAGATTACAGAGATAGGGAGGGTTGTAGGGGCTGGAGGTGTTTACAGAGATAGGGAGGGTTGTAGGGGCTGGAGGTGTTTACAGAGATGGGGAGGGTTGTAGGGACTGGAGGAGATTACAGAGATAGGGAGGGTTGTAGGGGCTGGAGGTGTTTACAGAGATAGGGAGGGTTGTAGGGGCTGGAGGTGTTTACAGAGATAGGGAGGGTTGCAGGGGCGGGAGCAGGTTACAGAGATCGGGTGGGTTTTAACGGGCTGGAGGAGGTTACAGAGATAGGGAGGGTTGAAGGGACTGGAGATGGTTACAGAGATAGGGAGGGTTGCAGAGAGCTGGAGGAGGTTACAGAGATATCGAGGTTTGTAGAGGCTGGAGTAGGTTACAGACATAGGGAAGTTGTCGGGGCTTAAGGAGTTTAGAGAGATAGGGAGGGTTCTAGGGGCTGGAGGAGTTTACAGAGATAGGGAGGGTTGTTGTAGCTGGAGGAGGTTACAGAGATCGGGTGCGTTGTCGAGAGCTGGAGGAGCTTTCAGAGATAGGGAGGGTTGTAGGGACTGGAGGAGGTTACAAAAAAAGGGCGGGTTGTTGGGGCTGGTGGAGGTTACAGAGATCGGGAGGGTTATCGGGGCTGGAGGAGGTTACATAGATAGCGAGTGTTGTAGGGGCTGGAGGAGGTTACAGAGATAGGGAGGGTGGTAGTGACTGGAGGAGTTTTCAGAGATAGGGAGGGTTGTAGGGGTTGGAGGAGGTTCCAGCAATAGGGACTGTTGTAGTGTCTGGAGGAGTTTCCAGAGATCGGGAGGGTTGTAGGAGCTGGAGGAGTTTACAGAGATAGGGAGGGTCATAGGGGCTGGAGGAGTTTACAGAGATAGGGAGGGTTTTCGGGGCTGGAGGAGTTTACAGAAATAGGGAGGGTTGTAGGGGCTGGAGGGTCTTACTGTGATCGGGAGGGTTGTAGGGACTGGAGGAGGTTACAGAGAGAGGGAGGGTTGTAGGGACTGGAGGAGGTTACAGAGATAGCGAGTGTTGTCAGGACTGGAGGAGGTTACAGAGATAGGGAGGGTTGTAGGGACTGGAGGAGGTTTCAGAGATAGTGAGGGTTGTAGGGGCTGGAGGAGGTTACAGAGATAGCGAGTGTTGTGGGGACTGGAGGAGGTTACAGAGATAGGGAAGGTTGTAGGGTCTGAAGGAGGTTGCAGTGATAGGGAGGGTTGTAGTGACTGGAGGTGATGACAGAGAAAGGGAGGGTTGCAGAGAGCTGGAGGAGGTTACAGAGATAGGGAGGGTTGTTTGGGCAAGAGGAGTTTTCAGAGATAGGGAGGTTTGTAGGGTCTGGAGGACTTTACAGAGATAGGGAGGGTTGTAGGGGCTGGAGGACGTTGCAGAGATAGGGAGGTTTGTAGGGTCTGAAGGAGGTTACAGTGAAAGGGAGGGTTGTAGAGGCTGGAGGAGGTTACAGAGATCGGGTGTTTTGTAGGGACTTGAGGAGGTTTCAGAGATAGTGAGGGTTGTATGGGCTGGAGGACGTAACAGAGATAGGGAGAGTTGCAGGAGCTGGTGGAGGTTACAGAGAATGGGAGGTTTGTCGGGTCTGGAGGAGATTCCAGAGATAGGGAGGGTTGTTGGAGCTGGAGGAGTTTACATAGATAGCGAGTGTTGTAGGGACTGGATTAGGTTAAGAGATAGGGAGGGTTGTAGGGGTTGGAGGAGGTTACAGCAATAGGGAGGGTTGTAGTGGCTGGAGGAGCTTACAGAGATAGGGAGGATTGTAGGGGCTGGAGGAGGTTACAGAGATAGGGAGGATTGTCGGGGCTGTTGAAGGTTACAGGGATAGGGAGGGTTGTAGGGGCTGGAGGAGGTTACAGAGATAGGGAGGGTTGTTGGAGCTGGAGGAGGTTACAGAGATCTGATGGGTTGTAGAGAGCTGGAGGAGATTTCAGAGATAGTGAGGGTTGTAGGGGCTGGAGGAGGTTCCAGAAATAGGGAGGGTTGTAGAGTGTGGAGGAGGTTACAGAGATCGGGAGGGTTGTACGGGCTGGAGGGGTTTACAGAGATAGGGAGGGTTGTAGGGGCTGGAGGAGTTTACAGAGATAGGGAATGTTGTTGTGGCTGGAGGAAGTTACAGAGATTGGGAGGGTTGTTGGGGCTGGAGGAGGTTACAGAGATTGGGAGGGTTGTTGGGGCTGGAGGAGGTTACAGGGATAGGGAGTGTTGTAGGGACTGGAGGTGGTTACAGAGATCGGGAGGGTTGCAGAGATTGGTGGAGGTTACAGAGATAGGGAGGGTTGTCGGGGCTGGAGGAGGTTACAGAGATAGGGAGGCTTGTAGGGACTGGAGGAGTTTTCAGAGGTGGGGCGGTTTGTAGGGGCTGGAGGAGGTTACAGAGATAGGGAGGGTTGCAGGGACTGGAGGAGGTTGCAGGGACAGGGAGGTTTGTAAGGACTGGTGGTGGTTACAGATATAGGCAGGTTTGTAGGGGCTGGAGGAGGTTACAGATATCGAGAGTGTTGTAGGGACTGGAGGAGGTTACAGAGATAGGGAGGGTTGTTGGAGCTTGAGGAGGTTACAGAGATCGAGTGTGTTGTAGCGACTGGAGGAGGTTTCAGAGATAGTGAGGGTTGCAGGGGCTGGAGGAGGTTCCAGAAATAGGGAGGGTTGTAGGGGCTGGAGGAGTTTACAGAGATAGGGAAGGTTGTTGGGGCTGGAGGAAGTTACAGAGATTGGGAGGGTTGTAGGGACTGGAGGAGGTTACAGGGAAAGGGAGTGTTGTAGGGACTGGAGGTTGTTACAGAGATAGGGAGGGTTGCAGGAATTGGAGGAGGTTACAGAGATAGGGAGGTTTGTAGCGACGTGAGGAGGTTACAGAGATAGGGAGGGTTACAGGGGCTGGAGGAGGTTACAGAGATAGGGAGGGTTGTAGGGGTTTGAGGATGTTCCAGAGATAGGGAGGGTTTTAGGGGCTGGAGGAGGTTACAGAGATAGGGAGGGTTGTCGGGGCTGTAGGAGGTTACAGAGATTGCGTGTGTTGTATGGACTGGAGGAGGTTCCGGAGATAGGGAGGTTTGTTGGAGCTTGAGGAGGTTACAGAGATCGGGTGGGTTGTAGCGACTTGAGTAGGTTTCAGAGATAGGGAGGGTTTTCTAGACTGGAGGAGGTTACAGAGATAGGGCGGGTTGTCGGGACTGTAGGAGGTTACAGAGATAGGGAGGGTTGTAGGGGCTGGAGGAGGTTACAGAGATGGGGAGTGTTGTAGGGGATGCAGGAGATTACAGAGATAGGGATGGTTGTCGGGACTGGAGGAGATTACAGAGATAGGGGGTGTTGTCGGGGCTGGAGGAGGTTACAGAGATAGGGAGTGTTGTCGGGGCTGGAGGAGGTTACAGAGATAGGGAGTACTGTAGGGGCTGGAGAAGTTTACAGAGATAGGGATGGTTGTCGGGACTGGAGGAGGTTACAGAGATAGGGAGGGTTGTAGGGGCTGGAGGACGTTACAGATATAGGGAGGGTTTTCGGGACTGGAGTACGTTACAGAGGTAGGGATGGTTGTCGGGTCTGGAGGAGATTCCAGAGATAGGGAGGGTTGTTGGAGCTGGAGGAGTTTACATAGATAGCGAGTGTTGTAGGGATTGGATTAGGTTAAGAGATAGGGAGGGTTGTAGGGATTGGAGGAGGTTACAGAGATAGGGAGGGTTGTCGGGACTGGAGGTAGTTCCAGAGATAGGGAGGGTTGTAGGGGCTGGAGGAGCTTACAGAGATAGGGAGGATTGTAGTGGCTGGAGGAGGTTACAGAGATAGGGAGGATTGTCGGGGCTGTTGAAGGTTACAGGGATAGGGAGGGTTGTAGGGGCTGGAGGAGGTTACAGAGATAGCCTGTGTTGTCAGGACTGGAGGAGGTTCCAGAGATAGGGAGGGTTGTTGGAGCTGGAGGAGGTTACAGAGATCTGATGGGTTGTAGAGAGCTGGAGGAGGTTTCAGAGATAGTGAGGGTTGTAGGGGCTGGAGGAGGTTCCAGAAATAGGGAGGGTTGTTGAGTGTGGAGGAGGTTACAGAGATCGAGAGGGTTGTACGGGCTGGAGGGGTTTACAGAGATAGGGAGGGTTGTAGGGGCTGGAGGAGTTTACAGAGATAGGGAATGTTGTTGTGGCTGGAGGAAGTTACAGAGATTGGGAGGGTTGTTGGGGCTGGAGGAGGTTACAGGGATAGGGAGTGTTGTAGGGACTGGAGGTGGTTACAGAGATAGGGAGGGTTGCAGAGATTGGTGGAGGTTACAGAGATAGGGAGGGTTGTCGGGGCTGGAGGAGTTTACAGAGATAGGGCGGTTTGTAGGGGCTGGAGGAGGTTACAGAGATAGGGAGGCTTGTAGGGACTGGAGGAGTTTTCAGAGGTGGGGCGGTTTGTAGGGGCTTGAGGAGGTTACAGAGATAGGGAGGGTTGCAGGGACTGGAGGAGGTTGCAGGGACAGGGAGGTGTGTAAGGACTGGTGGTGGTTACAGAGATAGGCAGGTTTGTCGGGGCTGGAGGAGGTTACAGATATAGGGAGTGTTGTAGGGACTGGAGGAGGTTACAGAGATAGGGAGGGTTGTTGGAGCTTGAGGAGGTTACAGAGATCGAGTGTGTTGCAGCGACTGGAGGAGGTTTCAGAGATAGTGAGGGTTGCAGGGGCTGGAGGAGGTTCCAGAAATAGGGAGGGTTGTCGGGGCTGGAGGAGTTTACAGAGATAGGGAAGGTTGTTGGGGCTGGAGGAAGTTACAGAGATTGGGAGGGTTGTAGGGACTGGAGGAGGTTACAGGGAAAGGGAGTGTTGTAGGGACTGGAGGTTGTTACAGAGATAGGGAGGGTTGCAGGGATTGGAGGAGGTTACAGAGATAGGGAGGTTTGTAGCGACGTGAGGAGGTTACAGAGATAGGGAGGGTTACAGGGGCTGGAGGAGGTTACAGAGATAGGGAGGGTTGTAGGGGTTTGAGGATGTTCCAGAGATAGGGAGGGTTTTAGGGGCTGGAGGAGGTTACAGAGATTGCGTGTGTTGTCGGGACTGGAGGAGGTTCCAGAGAAAGGGAGGTTTGTTGGAGCTTGAGGAGGTTACAGAGATCGGGTGGGTTGTAGCGACTTGAGTAGGTTTCAGAGATAGGGAGGGTTTTCTAGACTGGAGGAGGTTACAGAGATAGGGCGGGTTGTCGGGACTGTAGGAGGTTACAGAGATAGGGGGTGTTGTCGGGGCTGGAGAAGTTTACAGAGGTAGGGTGTGTTGTAGGGGATGCAGGAGATTACAGAGATAGGGATGGTTGTCGGGACTGGAGAGGTTTACAGAGGTAGGGAGTGTTGTTGGGACTGGAGGAGTTTACAGAGATAGGGATGGTTGTCGGGACGGGAGGAGGTTACAGAGATAGGGAGGGTTGTAGGGGCTGGAGGACGTTACAGATATAGGGAGGGTTTTCGGGACTGGAGTACGTTACAGAGGTGGGGATGGTTGTCGGGACTGGAGGAGGTTCCAGAGTTAGGGAGGGTTGTTGGAGCTTGAGGAGGTTACAGAGATCGGGTGGGTTGTAGCGACTTGAGGAGGTTTCAGAGATAGGGAGGGTTTTCTAGACTGGAGGAGGTTACAGAGATAGGGCGGGTTGTCGGGACTGTCGGAGGTTACAGAGATAGGGGGTGTTGTCGGGGCTGGAGAAGTTTACAGAGGTAGGGTGTGTTGTCAGGACTGAAGGAGGTTACAGAGGTAGGGAGTGTTGTCGTGACTGAAGGAGGTTACAGAGATAGGGAGGGTTGTCGGGGCTGGAGGAGGTTACAGAGATAGGGAGTACTGTAGGGGCTGGAGGAGGTTACAGAGATAGGGAGTGTTGTTGGGACTGGAGGAGTTTACAGAGATAGGGATGGTTGTCGGGACGGGAGGAGGTTACAGAGATAGGGAGGGTTGTAGGGGCTGGAGGATGTTACAGATATAGGGAGGGTTTTCGGGACTGGAGTCCGTTACAGAGGTAGGGATGGTTGTCGGGACGGGAGGAGGTTACAGAGTTAGGGAGGGTTGTAGGGGCTGGAGGAGGTTACAGAGATAGGGAGGGTTGTAGCGACTTGAGGAGGTTTCAGAGATAGGGAGGGTTTTCGGGACTGGAGGAGGTTACAGAGATAGGGAGTGTTGTCTGGGCTGTGGGAGGTTACAGAGATAGGGAGGGTTGTTGGAGCTTGAGGAGGTCACAGAAATCGAGTGGGTTGTAGCGACTGGAGGAGGTTTCATAGATAGTGAGGGTTGCAGGGGCTGGAGGAGGTTCCAGAAATAGGGAGGGTTGTCGGGACTGGAGGAGGTTACAGAGATAGGGAGGGATGTCGGGACTGGAGGAGGTTACAGAGATAGTGAGGGTTGTCGGGACTGGAGGCGTTTACAGAGATAGGGAGGGTTGTCGGGACTGGAGGAGGTTGCAGAGATAGGGATGGTTGTCGGGACTGGAGGAGGTTACAGAGATAGGGATGGTTGTTGGGACTGGAGGAGGTTACAGAATAGGGAGGGTTGTAGGGGCTCTAGGAGGTTCCAGAAATAGGGAGGATTGTAGTGTCTGGAGGAAGTTAGAGATCGGGAAGTTTGTAGGGGCTGGAGGAGGTTGCAGAGATAGGGAGGGTTGTAGGGGCTGCAGGAGTTTACAGAGATAGGGAGGGTTATAGGGACTGGAGGAGGTTACAGAGATAGGGAGGGTTTTCGGGACTGGAGGAGGTTACAGAGATAGGGAGTGTTGCAGGGGCTGGAGGAGGTTACCGGGATAGGGAGTGTTGGAGGGACTGGAGGTTGTTACTGAGATAGGGAGGGTTGCAGAGATTGGAGGAGCTTACAGAGATAGAGAGGGTTGTAGGGGCTGGAGGAGTTGACAGAGATAGGGAGGGTCGTAGGGGCTGGACTACTATACAGACATAGGGAGGGTTGTAGGGGCTGGAGGAGTTTACAGAGATAGGGAGGGTTGCAGGGACTGGAGGAGGTTGCAGGGACAGGGAGGGTTTTAAGGACTGGTGGTGGTTACAGAGATAGGGAGGGTTGTAGGGTCTGGAGGATGTTACAGAGATAGGGAGGGTTGTCGGGGCTGGAGGAGGTTCCAGAGATAGAGAGGGTTGTTGGACCTTGAAGAGGTTACAGAGATCGGGTGGGTTGTAGCGACTTGAGGAGGTTTCAGAGATAGGGAGGGTTTTCGGGACTGGAGGAGGTTACAGAGATAGGGAGGGTTGCAGGGGCTGCAGGAGGTTACAGAGATAGGGAGGGTTGTCGGGGCTGGAGGAGATTACAGAGATAGGGATGGTTGTCGGGACTGGAGGAGGTTACAGAGATAGGGAGTGTTGTCGGGGCTGGAGAAGGTTACAGAGGTAGGGAGTGTTGTCGGGAGTGAAGGAGGTTACAGAGATAGGGAGTGTTGTCCGGGCTGGAGGAGGTTACAGAGATAGGGAGTGTTGTAGCGGCTGGAGGAGGTTACAGAGATAGGGAGTGTTGTCGTTACTGGAGGAGGTTACAGAGATAGGGAGGGTTGTCGGTACTGGAGGAGGTTACAGAGATAGGGAGGGTTGTCGGGGCTGGAGGAGGTTACAGAGATAGCGAGTGTTGTAGGGGCTGGAGCAGGTTACAGAGATAGGGAGTGTTGTAGGGGCTGGAGGAGGTTACAGAGATAGGGAGTGTTGTAGGGGCTGGAGGAGGTTACAGAGATAGGGAGTGTTGTCGTTACTGGAGGAGGTTACAGAGATAGGGAGGGTTGTCGGTACTGGAGGAAGTTACAGAGATAGGGAGGGTTGTCGGTACTGGAGGAGGTTACAGAGATAGGGAGGGTTGTCGGTACTGGAGGAGGTTACAGAGATAGGGAGGGTTGTCGGGACTGGAGGAGGTTACAGAGATAGGGAGGGTTGTCGGGGCTGGAGGAGGTTACAGAGATAGGGAGTGTTGTAGGGGCTGGAGGAGGTTACAGAGATAGGGAGTGTTGTCGTTACTGGAGGAGGTTACAGAGATAGGGAGGGTTGTCGGTACTGGAGGAGGTTACAGAGATAGGGAGGGTTGTCGGTACTGGAGGAGGTTACAGAGATAGGGAGGGTTGTCGGTACTGGAGGAGGTTACAGAGATAGGGAGGGTTGTCGGTACTGGAGGAGGTTACAGAGATAGGGAGTGTTGCAGGGGCTGGAGGAGGTTACCGGGATAGGGAGTGTTGGAGGGACTGGAGGTTGTTACTGAGATAGGGAGGGTTGCAGAGATTGGAGGAGCTTACAGAGATAGAGAGGGTTGTAGGGGCTGGAGGAGTTGACAGAGATAGGGAGGGTTGTAGGGGCTGGAGGACTATACAGACATAGGGAGGGTTGTAGGGGCTGGAGGAGTTTACAGAGATAGGGAGGGTTGCAGGGACTGGAGGAGGTTACAGAGATAGGGAGTGTTGTCGTTACTGGAGGAGGTTACAGAGATAGGGAGGGTTGTCGGTACTGGAGGAGGTTACAGAGATAGGGAGGGTTGTCGGGGCTGGAGGAGGTTACAGAGATAGCGAGTGTTGTAGGGGCTGGAGCAGGTTACAGAGATAGGGAGTGTTGTAGGGGCTGGAGGAGGTTACAGAGATAGGGAGTGTTGTCGTTACTGGAGGAGGTTACAGAGATAGGGAGGGTTGTCGGTACTGGAGGAGGTTACAGAGATAGGGAGGGTTGTCGTTACTGGAGGAAGTTACAGAGATAGGGAGGGTTGTCGGTACTGGAGGAGGTTACAGAGATAGGGAGGGTTGTCGGGACTGGAGGAGGTTACAGAGATAGGGAGGGTTGTCGGGGCTGGAGGAGGTTACAGAGATAGGGAGTGTTGTAGGGGCTGGAGGAGGTTACAGAGATAGGGAGTGTTGTCGTTACTGGAGGAGGTTACAGAGATAGGGAGGGTTGTCGGTACTGGAGGAGGTTACAGAGATAGGGAGGGTTGTCGGTACTGGAGGAGGTTACAGAGATAGGGAGGGTTGTCGGTACTGGAGGAGGTTACAGAGATAGGGAGGGTTGTCGGTACTGGAGGAGGTTACAGAGATAGGGAGTGTTGCAGGGGCTGGAGGAGGTTACCGGGATAGGGAGTGTTGGAGGGACTGGAGGTTGTTACTGAGATAGGGAGGGTTGCAGAGATTGGAGGAGCTTACAGAGATAGAGAGGGTTGTAGGGGCTGGAGGAGTTGACAGAGATAGGGAGGGTTGTAGGGGCTGGAGGACTATACAGACATAGGGAGGGTTGTAGGGGCTGGAGGAGTTTACAGAGATAGGGAGGGTTGCAGGGACTGGAGGAGGTTGCAGGGACAGGGAGGGTTTTAAGGACTGGTGGTGGTTACAGAGATAGGGAGGGTTGTAGGGTCTGGAGGATGTTACAGAGATAGGGAGGGTTGTCGGGGCTGGAGGAGGTTCCAGAGATAGGGAGGGTTGTTGGACCTTGAAGAGGTTACAGAGATCGGGTGGGTTGTAGCGACTTGAGGAGGTTTCAGAGATAGGGAGGGTTTTCGGGACTGGAGGAGGTTACAGAGATAGGGAGGGTTGCAGGGGCTGCAGGAGGTTACAGAGATAGGGAGGGTTGTCGGGGCTGGAGGAGATTACAGAGATAGGGATGGTTGTCGGGACTGGAGGAGGTTACAGAGATAGGGAGTGTTGTCGGGGCTGGAGAAGGTTACAGAGGTAGGGAGTGTTGTCGGGAGTGAAGGAGGTTACAGAGATAGGGAGTGTTGTCCGGGCTGGAGGAGGTTACAGAGATAGGGAGTGTTGTAGCGGCTGGAGGAGGTTACAGAGATAGGGAGTGTTGTCGTTACTGGAGGAGGTTACAGAGATAGGGAGGGTTGTCGGTACTGGAGGAGGTTACAGAGATAGGGAGGGTTGTCGGGGCTGGAGGAGGTTACAGAGATAGCGAGTGTTGTAGGGGCTGGAGCAGGTTACAGAGATAGGGAGTGTTGTAGGGGCTGGAGGAGGTTACAGAGATAGGGAGTGTTGTCGTTACTGGAGGAGGTTACAGAGATAGGGAGGGTTGTCGGTACTGGAGGAGGTTACAGAGATAGGGAGGGTTGTCGTTACTGGAGGAAGTTACAGAGATAGGGAGGGTTGTCGGTACTGGAGGAGGTTACAGAGATAGGGAGGGTTGTCGGTACTGGAGGAGGTTACAGAGATAGGGAGGGTTGTCGGGACTGGAGGAGGTTACAGAGATAGGGAGGGTTGTAGGGGCTGGAGGAGGTTACAGAGATAGGGAGTGTTGTCGTTACTGGAGGAGGTTACAGAGATAGGGAGGGTTGTCGGTACTGGAGGAGGTTACAGAGATAGGGAGGGTTGTCGGTACTGGAGGAGGTTACAGAGATAGGGAGGGTTGTCGTTACTGGAGGAGGTTACAGAGATAGGGAGGGTTGTCGGTACTGGAGGAGGTTACAGAGATAGGGAGGGTTGTCGGTACTGGAGGAGGTTACAGAGATAGGGAGGGTTGTCGGGACTGGAGGAGGTTACAGAGATAGGGAGGGTTGTCGGGGCTGGAGGAGGCTACAGAGATAGGGAGTGTTGTCGGGGCTGGAGGAGGTTACAGAGATAGGGAGGGTTGTCGGGGCTGGAGGAAGTTACAGAGATAGGGAGGGTTGTCGGGACTGGAGTAGGTTACAGAGATAGGGAGGGTTGTAGGGGCTGGAGGAGGTTACAGAGATAGGGAGTGTTGTCGGGACTGGAGTAGGTTACAGATATAGGGAGTGTTGTTGGGACTGGAGGAGGTTACAGAGATAGGGAGGGTTGTCGTGGTTGGAGGAGGTTACAGAGATAGGGAGGGTTGTAGGGGCTGGAGGAGGTTACAGAGATAGGGAGTGTTGTTGGGACTGGAGGAGGTTACAGATATAGGGAGTGTTGTAGGGGCTTGAGGAGGTGACAGAGTTAGGGATGGTTGTCGGGACTGGAGGAGGTTAATGAGATAGGGAGTGTTGTCAGGACTGGAGGAGGTTACAGAGATAGGGAGGGTTGTCGGGACTGGAGGAGGTTACAGAGATAGGGAGTGTAGTTGGGACTGGAGGAGGTTACAGAGATAGGGAGTGTTGTCGGGGTTGGAGGAGGTTACAGAGGTAGGGATGGTTGTCGGGACTGGAGGAGGTTAGAGAGATAGGGAGTGTTGTCAGGACTGGAGGAGGTTACAGAGATAGGGAGTGTTGTTGGGACTGGAGGAGGTTACAGATATAGGGAGTGTTGTTGGGACTGGAGGAGGTTACAGAGATAGGGAGTGTTGTCGGGGTTGGAGGAGGTTACAGAGGTAGGGATGGTTGTCGGGACTGGAGGAGGTTACAGAGTTAGGGATGGTTGTCGGGACTGGAGGAGGTTACAGATATAGGGAGTGTTGTCGGGGTTGGAGGAGGTTACAGAGGTAGGGATGGTTGTCGGGACTGGAGGAGGTTACAGAGTTAGGGATGGTTGTCGGGACTGGAGGAGGTTCCAGAGGTAGGGATGGTTGTCGGGACTGGAGGAGGTTACAGATATAGGGAGTGTTGTCCGGGCTGGAGGAGGTTACAGAGATAGGGAGTGTTGTAGCGGCTGGAGGAGGTTACAGAGATAGGGAGTGTTGTCGTTACTGGAGGAGGTTACAGAGATAGCGAGTGTTGTAGGGGCTGGAGCAGGTTACAGAGATAGGGAGTGTTGTAGGGGCTGGAGGAGGTTGCAGAGATAGGGAGTGTTGTCGTTACTGGAGGAGGTTACAGAGATAGGGAGGGTTGTCGGTACTGGAGGAGGTTACAGAGATAGGGAGGGTTGTCGTTACTGGAGGAAGTTACAGAGATAGGGAGGGTTGTCGGTACTGGAGGAGGTTACAGAGATAGGGAGGGTTGTCGGTACTGGAGGAGGTTACAGAGATAGGGAGGGTTGTCGGGACTGGAGGAGGTTACAGAGATAGGGAGGGTTGTCGGGGCTGGAGGAGGTTACAGAGATAGGGAGTGTTGTAGGGGCTGGAGGAGGTTACAGAGATAGGGAGTGTTGTCGTTACTGGAGGAGGTTACAGAGATAGGGAGGGTTGTCGGTACTGGAGGAGGTTACAGAGATAGGGAGGGTTGTCGGTACTGGAGGAGGTTACAGAGATAGGGAGGGTTGTCGGTACTGGAGGAGGTTACAGAGATAGGGAGGGTTGTCGGTACTGGAGGAGGTTACAGAGATAGGGAGTGTTGCAGGGGCTGGAGGAGGTTACCGGGATAGGGAGTGTTGGAGGGACTGGAGGTTGTTACTGAGATAGGGAGGGTTGCAGAGATTGGAGGAGCTTACAGAGATAGAGAGGGTTGTAGGGGCTGGAGGAGTTGACAGAGATAGGGAGGGTTGTAGGGGCTGGAGGACTATACAGACATAGGGAGGGTTGTAGGGGCTGGAGGAGTTTACAGAGATAGGGAGGGTTGCAGGGACTGGAGGAGGTTGCAGGGACAGGGAGGGTTTTAAGGACTGGTGGTGGTTACAGAGATAGGGAGGGTTGTAGGGTCTGGAGGATGTTACAGAGATAGGGAGGGTTGTCGGGGCTGGAGGAGGTTCCAGAGATAGGGAGGGTTGTTGGACCTTGAAGAGGTTACAGAGATCGGGTGGGTTGTAGCGACTTGAGGAGGTTTCAGAGATAGGGAGGGTTTTCGGGACTGGAGGAGGTTACAGAGATAGGGAGGGTTGCAGGGGCTGCAGGAGGTTACAGAGATAGGGAGGGTTGTCGGGGCTGGAGGAGATTACAGAGATAGGGATGGTTGTCGGGACTGGAGGAGGTTACAGAGATAGGGAGTGTTGTCGGGGCTGGAGAAGGTTACAGAGGTAGGGAGTGTTGTCGGGAGTGAAGGAGGTTACAGAGATAGGGAGTGTTGTCCGGGCTGGAGGAGGTTACAGAGATAGGGAGTGTTGTAGCGGCTGGAGGAGGTTACAGAGATAGGGAGTGTTGTCGTTACTGGAGGAGGTTACAGAGATAGGGAGGGTTGTCGGTACTGGAGGAGGTTACAGAGATAGGGAGGGTTGTCGGGGCTGGAGGAGGTTACAGAGATAGCGAGTGTTGTAGGGGCTGGAGCAGGTTACAGAGATAGGGAGTGTTGTAGGGGCTGGAGGAGGTTACAGAGATAGGGAGTGTTGTCGTTACTGGAGGAGGTTACAGAGATAGGGAGGGTTGTCGGTACTGGAGGAGGTTACAGAGATAGGGAGGGTTGTCGTTACTGGAGGAAGTTACAGAGATAGGGAGGGTTGTCGGTACTGGAGGAGGTTACAGAGGTAGGGAGGGTTGTCGGTACTGGAGGAGGTTACAGAGATAGGGAGGGTTGTCGGGACTGGAGGAGGTTACAGAGATAGGGAGGGTTGTCGGGGCTGGAGGAGGTTACAGAGATAGGGAGTGTTGTAGGGGCTGGAGGAGGTTACAGAGATAGGGAGTGTTGTCGTTACTGGAGGAGGTTACAGAGATAGGGAGGGTTGTCGGTACTGGAGGAGGTTACAGAGATAGGGAGGGTTGTCGGTACTGGAGGAGGTTACAGAGATAGGGAGGGTTGTCGTTACTGGAGGAGGTTACAGAGATAGGGAGGGTTGTCGGTACTGGAGGAGGTTACAGAGATAGGGAGGGTTGTCGGTACTGGAGGAGGTTACAGAGATAGGGAGGGTTGTCGGGACTGGAGGAGGTTACAGAGATAGGGAGGGTTGTCGGGGCTGGAGGAGGCTACAGAGATAGGGAGTGTTGTCGGGGCTGGAGGAGGTTACAGAGATAGGGAGGGTTGTCGGGGCTGGAGGAAGTTACAGAGATAGGGAGGGTTGTCGGGACTGGAGTAGGTTACAGAGATAGGGAGGGTTGTAGGGGCTGGAGGAGGTTACAGAGATAGGGAGTGTTGTCGGGACTGGAGTAGGTTACAGATATAGGGAGTGTTGTTGGGACTGGAGGAGGTTACAGAGATAGGGAGGGTTGTCGTGGTTGGAGGAGGTTACAGAGATAGGGAGGGTTGTAGGGGCTGGAGGAGGTTACAGAGATAGGGAGTGTTGTTGGGACTGGAGGAGGTTACAGATATAGAGAGTGTTGTAGGGGCTTGAGGAGGTTACAGAGTTAGGGATGGTTGTCGGGACTGGAGGAGGTTAATGAGATAGGGAGTGTTGTCAGGACTGGAGGAGGTTACAGAGATAGGGAGGGTTGTCGGGACTGGAGGAGGTTACAGAGATAGGGAGTGTAGTTGGGACTGGAGGAGGTTACAGAGATAGGGAGTGTTGTCGGGGTTGGAGGAGGTTACAGAGGTAGGGATGGTTGTCGGGACTGGAGGAGGTTAGAGAGATAGGGAGTGTTGTCAGGACTGGAGGAGGTTACAGAGATAGGGAGTGTTGTCAGGACTGGAGGAGGTTAGAGAGATAGGGAGTGTTGTCAGGACTGGAGGAGGTTACAGATATAGGGAGTGTTGTCGGGGTTGGAGGAGGTTACAGAGGTAGGGATGGTTGTCGGGACTGGAGGAGGTTACAGAGTTAGGGATGGTTGTCGGGACTGGAGGAGGTTCCAGAGGTAGGGATGGTTGTCGGGACTGGAGGAGGTTACAGAGTTAGGGATGGTTGTCGGGACTGGAGGAGGTTACAGATATAGGGAGTGTTGTCGGGGTTGGAGGAGGTTACAGAGGTAGGGATGGTTGTCGGGACTGGAGGAGGTTACAGAGGTAGGGATGGTTGTCGGGACTGGAGGAGGTTACAGATATAGGGAGTGTTGTCGGGGTTGGAGGAGGTTACAGAGGTAGGGAGTGTTGTCGGGGTTGGAGGAGGTTACAGAGGTAAGGATGGTTGTCGGGACTGGAGGAGGTTACAGAGATGGGGAGTGTTGTTGGGACTGGAGGAGGTTACAGATATAGGGAGTGTTGTTGGGACTGGAGGAGGTTACAGAGATAGAGAGGGTTGTCGGGACTTGAGGAGGTTACAGAGGTAGGGAGGGTTGTCGGGACTGGAGGAGGTTACAGAGATAGGGATGGTTGTCGGGACTGGAGGAGGTTCCAGAGGTAGGAAGGGTTGTCTTGACTGGAGGAGGTTACAGAGGTAGGGAGGGTAGCTAGGAGGGATTTGAACTGAAGGATACAGAATTTTAAGATGGAGGCATTGCTGGTCCAGGGGCCAGTGTGGGTAAGTTAGCACAGGGGTGGAGTGATGGCCAAACCGGACTTGGTGCGAGTTAGGACACGGGGCTGCAGAGCTCGTGATGCATCTGGAGTCTAATTCGTGCCTCTGTTGTCGTGCTGACAAGGCTGAGGGATGGTTTGGGGGGGGTGGGCGGGCACATTTGATTTGAAGATGCCTCAGAGGAAGCCTCAGGAGACCGAGTTAGTCTCCGCATCCCAACAGCTGAATAAAAAGAGCCTCTGTTTGAACTCAAAAGCATGAGGGCCAGCCCACCCTGTGACAGAATAGACAAAAAGTACAGGAGAGCTTGGTCGTCCTCTTATCAATACTGCAGCTGTCCTGGGAGTGTTTGATGGAGACAGTGTAGAGGGAGCTTTACTCTGTATCTAACCCCCGTACTGTACCTGTCCTGGGAGTGTTTGATGGGGACAGTGTAGAGGGAGCTTTACTCTGTATCTAACCCCCGTACTGTCCCTGTCCTGGGAGTGTTTGATGGGGACAGTGTAGAGGGAGCTTTACTCTGTATCTAACCCCCGTACTGTCCCTGTCCTGGGAGTGTTTGATGGGGACAGTGTAGAGGGAGCTTTACTCTGTATCTAACCCCCGTACTGTCCCTGTCCTGGGAGTGTTTGATGGGGACAGTGTAGAGGGAGCTTTACTCTGTATCTAACCCCCGTGCTGTACCTGTCCTGGCAGTGTTTGATGGGGACAGTGTAGAGGGAGCTTTACTCTGTATCTAACCCCTGTACTGTACCTGTCCTGGGAGTGTTTGATGGGGACAGTGTAGAGGGAGCTTTACTCTGTATCTAACCCCCGTGCTGTACCTGTCCTGGGAGTATTTGATGGGGACAGTGTAGAGGGAGCTTTACTCTGTATCTAACCCCCGTGCTGTACCTGTCCTGGGAGTGTTTGATGGGGACAGTGTAGAGGGAGCTTTACTCTGTATCTAACCCCCGTACTGTACCTGTCCTGGGAGTGTTTGATGGGGACAGTGTAGAGGGAGCTTTACTCTGTATCTAACCCCCGTGCTGTACCTGTCCTGGGAGTGTTTGATGGGGACAGTGTAGAGGGAGCTTTACTCTGGATCTAACCCCTGTTTTTTTTTTTCATGTCGAGGGGGCATTTATTGCTCAGGCCCCCTTTATATACACACTTATATTTTTAAAATAACTTTATTAAAACCAGATAAATAAACAAAAACTCAAATTAAAATGCCATTCTCGGCGTCGACAATGCACTCCAGTCCCTGCGGTGCCCACCGGTCGCGGAAGGCCTCAAGCGTACCGGCGGACACCGCATGCTCCTTTTCCAGGGACACCCGGGCGCGAACGTAACCGCGGAAGAGGGGCAGGCAATCGGGGAGGACGGACCCCCGACGGCCCGCAACCTGGACCTGTGAATTGCCACCTTGGCCAGGCCCAGGAGCAGACCGACGAGGAGATCCTCCTCCCGGCCCGAGCCCCTCCGCACCGGGTGCCCAAAGATCAGGAGCGTGGGACTGAAGTGCAGCCAGAATTTGAGGAGCAGCCCCTTCAGATACTCAAATAGGGGCTGCAACCTCGCACACTCCATATAAATGTGGAACACGGACTCGTCCAGGCCGCAGAAAGTACAGGCGGCCTGGGAGTCCGTGAACATACTTAAAAGCCTATTGCACGGGACTGCTCTGTGCAGCACCCTCCACCCCAGGTCCCCGATGTAAAGGGGGAAGACTCCCGCGTAGAGAGACCTCCATCGGGGTTTCCCCTCGCAGCCAGTTGGCAACGCGGACCGCCAGGGCGTGTCCGGCCGGCTGACGAGGGCGAGGAAGTGGAGAGTGTGCAGGAGCAGCCCGTACAGGAAACCCCTCCGCACCGATTGGAATGGCACGGAGGGCATTTCCGAGAGGCGGCTCGGGTTGTGCGGGACCGGCTCCCGAGGAGGGTTTCGGGGCCTGGGTCCGATGAGCAGTTCCGGCCGAGCGGGGGGTCAGCTCGGCCGGGATCGCTCCGCACTCCCGAGCCCCCTCGCCACCCGCAGTGAGGGGCGTCCCGGGGGTTTCGGCTACTCCTCCGCCCGCCGGACCGTCCCCGGAGTCGGCCGCCCGGACAGCCGAGGCGCTCTCCTCCGCCGGCGGGGGAGCGCCCTGACTGGAGGCGACCATGTTCCAGACTCGGAAAAGATCCCGGTAAAAGACAGGCAACTCCCTCAGAGAGGCGCGGCTAACGGACTCCACCGGGAGCTGCGTGTCGTCTTGAAGGCAGTGACACTGGCGGAAAAAATACGTCGCCAGCGCACACCATCTGGGAGGACTCTCGACGTACAGGTATCTCTGCAGGGTCCGAAGGCGGAGAGTCGCAGCCTGGGTGCGGACGCACACCAGCGACTGACCGCCCTCCTCGATCGGGAGACTCAGGACCGCGGCAGAGACCCAGTGTTTCCTCTTGCCCCAGATCTTCTGGATCTTGGTGGCAAATGCAGGGGGCGGGGCCAAAGTGACCAACCGGTACCACAACATGGAGGCCACCAGTTGGTTTATGACCAACGCTCGGCCCCTGTAGGAAAGCACTCGGAGCAGTCCTGTCCAGCACCCCAGCCGAACGGTGACTTTTGCCTCCAACTCCTGCCAGTTTGCCGGCCAGGCTTCCTCAGCGGGGCTAAGGTGGACTCCCAGATAGAGGAGGTGCGTGGTGCTCCACGCAAAAGGTGTCATCTCCTCCGGCAGGGAGTCCACCCGCCACTGACCAACCAGGAGTCCGGAACATTTCTCCCAATTGATCCTCGCGGAGGATGCGGCAGAAAAGGTCTGCTGACAGTCGCGCATCCTCCGCAAGTCAACGGGATCTGTGATTGCGAGGAGCACGTCGTCGGCGTAAACCGAGAGGACGACCCGCATGGCCGGCTCGCGCAGAGCCAATCCCGTCAACCTCCTGCGAAGCAGGCACAGGAAGGGCTCCACGCAGATAGTATACAATTGGCCGGACATGGGGCACCCCTGACGCACTCCTCTCCCAAATCGAAGGGGCGCCGTCAAGGACCCGTTAACTTTGACTAGACACTCTGCGGCGGCGTATAAAAGTCGGAACCCGGGCCACGAAATGCGACCCGAGTCCGAAAGCGCGCAGATTCCCGAAAAGGTAATCGTGATCCACCCTGTCGAACGCCTTCTCCTGATCGAGGGAGAGAAAGGCGACCGACTGACCACTCCTCTGGGAAAGTTGGATCAGGTCCCGGACCAGGTGGATGTTGTCCTGGATGGACCGGCCCGGGACCGTGTAGGACTGGTCGGGGTGGATCATGTGGGCCAGCACGGAGCCCAGGCGGGTAGACATAGCCCGGGCAAAGATCTTATAATCCGTGCTGAGGAGGGAGACCGGACGCCAGTTTTTAAGCAGGCGAAGATCGCCCCTCTTCGGCAGCAGGACAATGACCGCCCTGCGCCACAAGAGGGGCATCTCCCCGGTCGCCAGGCTTTCCCCCAGGACCCGCGCGTAATCGTCCCCCAGGACGTCCCAGAACGCCCTGAGGAACTCCACGGTCAACCCATCCAGCCCTGGGGATTTGCCCCTCGAGAGCTGGTGGAGGGCGCCAGTCAGCTCCGCCAACGTGAGCGGAGCCTCCAATCCTTCGGCGCCCTCCGGGCTGACCTGCGGCAGGTCCTCCCACAAAACTCTGCGCGCATCCTCGCTGGACGGATCCGCAGAGAACAACGCACTGTAATAAGTACGGACCAGGAGGCCCATTCCCTCCGGATCCGTGATGGAAGATCCGTCGTCGGCCAGCAGCTCGACGAGCTGCTTCCAGACACCCCGCCATTTTTCCAGCGAGTAGAAGAAGGGTGAGGCGCGGTCCAAATCTTCCAGCATCTGGATCCGCGACCTCACGTACGCGCCTCGGGACCCTATGAGCTGCAGGTCCCTCAGCGCGCCCTTCTTCTCTTTGTACGCCTGCCACAGGGCCGGGTCCACGACGGCATGACCGAGGCGGGACTCCAAGTCGAGCACCTCCCTCTCAAGACGCCCGATCTCGGCTTCCCGCCTCTTGGTCGACCCCTTCGCGTACTCCTGACAGAAGACGCGGATGTGAGTCTTGCCCACATCCCACCATAGCCTCAAGGAGGGGAAGCCCCCCTGCTTCCTTCTCCAGTCGGCCCAGAATCGACAGAACGAGTCCCGAAATCGCACGTCCTCCAGCAGCCGGTTGTTAAAGTGCCAGTACGCGGACCCCGCCCGCGTGCGGAGCGGAGTGAACTCCACCCTCACCAGGCAGTGGGCCGAGCACGGCACCAGCCGCATGGATGCCGCCGAGATGCGGAAGGCGTACACCTGCGAAATGTAGAGGCGGTCGATTCGTGACCCCCCCTCCTCCAGACCTCCACGTGAAGGCGCTGGAGTCGGGATGGAGATTCCGCCAGACGTCCACCAAGTTAAGGGAGCTGATCAGTCCCCTCAACTTCTCCACCGATGCTTGGCCGCGCTGGGGACCGGAGCGATCCCCCACCTCGAGGGTGCAGTTAAAATCCCCCCCGAGGATGATGCACTCGCCGCTATCGATGAAGCTCAAGAGAGCGGACACTTCTTCAAAGAAGCGTGCTTGCAACGCGCCGGGCCTGGGCGCGTACACGTCCACAAAGTGGAGCGGCACGCTACCCAGGCGAACGGCGAGGTGGAGCAAGCGGCCCGGCACTAGCTCCTTGACCCCCAAGATCTCCGGCTGAAAAGTCGGGGCCAACAAGATAGCCACCCCACTAGAAATAGGGGTGAGGTGACTCATGTGGACCCCACCCTGCCACTCCAGGAGCCAGGTGGCTTCGTCTCCCGGAACGGTGTGGGTTTCCTGCAGAAAGCTCACCGCGTATCTCCCTTCCCTAAGGACTGAGAGATTGTGAAATCTGCGGTGAGCCCCTCTGCTGCCGTTGATGTTGAGGCTGGCTATGGTTATCTTCATGTCAAAGGTACTTAAAACCCGTCACCAACACCTCACTGTGAGGAGGGAGTGGAAGTGCACCTGGCCCTCCACTCCCCCAG